>NW_010103839.1:51208-53182 GCF_000699245.1 Pterocles gutturalis | reverse complement strand
GTTCCTGCTCTGAGCACCGGGATTGAAGTGGGAGACGGTACGTGCAGCAAATCCCTGGGGTGTGGGAGCACTGCGGGGAGGGCAGCTCTCCTACCGGGGTGTGCAGTGGCACCGGCACACCCTGCGTGAACAGAGGTGGGATTGCACAGCCCTGCCATACTGCTCAGATGGGAGCTGTGCGTCAGCTCTCCTGGGAAGTACTCAGGATTCACAGACTGCAGCTTAGATACAGCTTCAATCACCATCAACGCACCTGTGCCCCCTTCCACAGTGTTAAAAAAAAAGGTGATTTTTTTTTCTCTTTTTCAGAGAAATTTATTTTTGTAGCAGCTTTTGCATGATACTGTGATACTGAGTGAATTGAGCATCTTGTTAGAATAATCATGCCACACCAACTACTACTGTTGTAATGCGTTACTAGATTTTAGTGTCTAGCAAGTACAAGCCTGAAAGTAGGATAGATACCTAACGCATCCATGCACACAAAGCCCCTCCTTGCCAAGTACAACTTTAATCACTTTCATACTTGCTAAATGCACAGATATCTGCAACAACTTCTGCATTGTCATGTCTGCCCACACAATTCTGATACAATAAGATCATAGGATCATAGAATGGTTTGGGTTAGAAGGGACCTTTAAAGATCATCTAATCCACCACCCTCCCACCATAGGCAGGGACATCTTTCAATAGACTACGTTGCTCAAATCTCCATCAACCTGACCTTGAACACTTCCAGGGATGGGGCATCCACAACTTCTCTGGGCAACCTGTTCCAGTGTCTCACCACCCTCATCATAAAATATTCCTTCCTTATTTCCAATTTAATTCTACCCTCTTTCAGTTTAAAACCATTACCCCTTGTCCTGTCCTGGTAAAAATTTTGCATTGTTCTTACAAGCCCCCTTTATATATTGAAAGGCCACAATAAGGTCTCCCGGGAGCCCTCTCTTCTTCAGGCTGAACAACCCCAGCTCTCTCAGCCATTCTCCATAGGAGAGGTGTTACATCCCTCTGACCATCTTTGTGGCCTTCCTCTGGACCTGCTCCAACAGGTCCATGACTGTCCTGTGCTGAGGGCTCCAAAGCTGGATCCAGGACTCCAGGTGGAGTCTCACAAGAGTGGAGTAGAGAGGGAGAATTACCTCCCTTGACCTGCTGATCACACTTCTTTGGATGCAGCCCAGGATGTGGTTGGCTTTCTGGGCTGCGAGTGCACATTGTTTGCCTATGTCCAGGTTTTCATCCACCAGTGTCTGCAAGTCCTCGGCAGGGCTGTTCACAGTCCCTTCATCCCCCAGCCTGTATTGATACCAGGGGTTGCTGCAACCCAAGTGCGGGACCTTGCACTTGGCCTTGTTGAATCTCATGCAGTTCATGTGGGCCCACTTCTTGAACTTGTCCAGGTCCCTCTGAATAGCATCCAGTCCCTCAGGGTTGTCAACCGCACCACTCAGCTTGGTGTCGTCTACAAAATTACTGAGGATGCACTCGATCCCATTACCTATGTCATTGATGAAGATCTTAGTACCGGTCCCAGTACAGACCCCTGAGGGACACCACTTGTCACTGATCTCCATTTGGACATTGAGCCCTTGACTGCAACTCTTCAGATGCAGCCATCCAGCTAATTCCTTTTTCATTGAATAGTCCATCCATCAAACCTGTATCTCTCCAATTTAGTGACAAGGATGTTGTGTGGGACTGTATCAAAGGCCTTACAGAAGTCCAGGTACATGACGTCAGTTGCTCATGCCTTAACCACCAACAGTCACTCCATCATAGAAGGACAGCAGATTAATCAGGTTGACTTGTTAGTAGTTTCTAGGCTCCTCCTTTTTACTGTTTTTAAAAGTGTGTGAGATGATACAACCAGAGTTGTTACCATGATGCTAATCTAAACTTTTTCATGCTGAACACCCTAGAGCTTATTATTGACTTGGGATGGGCTGGCTGAGCCCGTCCTTTTCTAAT
>NW_010103839.1:37649-51197 GCF_000699245.1 Pterocles gutturalis | reverse complement strand
TTTCCCTGTATTTCTGGTGCTTTCCTTATCACTTTATTGATTTAAATTCATATGTAAGAGATGCTTCCAGCAGTGAATTGGGAGTGGGGCTTTTATGGTAGGAAAACTGGGACCGATCACAGCTCTACCCTCATTTGGTATCGTTGCCAATCCCTTTCCTATCTAATTTTCGCCTCCCAATCCTGCCTCTCACTGGATTCTTCCTTGGCATGGCCTCTGGGGCCTGCCTGATGACTAGCAAAGCTGCAGGAAGTTTTGCCTGACCAGAAAGCAACCCATCGCTGTGAGGGTGTGAAGGGTGGTTCCTTCTGGTGCAAGCCCAGAAACACGGACATTTTTCCCCAAAAAGGTAATTCCTTTTTTCTGCTCTTCCTCTGTCCTGGCCCTCCTTGCCTCTGCATGCCAGAGTAGATGTGAAATGCAGTGATGCCCCCGAGCGCGCGGCCAAGCCAGTGACCACAGCTCTCCCCAGGAACTGCGACCATGCAAGCTCACCGTGGCATTCCCAGCACTGTGGGGGCCACATCCCTAGTCCTTGCTCCCTGGCCATACCTGCTCAAAGACAAGCAAGGGGAAGCTTTTGCTGGAGACTTCCCAAATGCCATGGCCACCACAAGGGCTTTCCTGTTTTGCAGGGATGGGAGGCCTTTGGCAGGAAAGGGAATGCAGCGGCGCTGAGCTGTGTTTTATTGCCCTTACATCTATAAAAAGGAGATGTTTGATTTGGTTAATCTTTATTCAATACAGAAGGCTGCAGCGGCAATAAAACCAGCCAACAATTGCTCTGAATGGGCTCCAGATACCAACACCAGGAGCCGGTAACAGCTGTGGGATAGCAGGAGAGCCAGCGACAAGCGGGGGATGTGGAGAGCTGGGGGAGCTGCAGGAAAGCTCTGGTTTTCTGCAGGAAAGCACTGTGATGTCCCTTTGGGATGGCACCTCCCGTGGCTGCCGGCACAGAGGGGTGAGCTCAGCAGGTGCACAGTGGCAGAGTTGCAGTGGTGGTGGGTGGGAGGGGAGGAAAAAAGAACCTATCAAGTGCAAAAATCAGGTATTTAATGTCTCTGCACTGATGGTGGTTGTGTCCCATGGACACGGTGAGGAGCCTCTGTACAGTTTCCCACGCAGCAGGAGTTCTGTGGTCCCATTTACTATGTGGCTAATGATTACAGGAAGAGTTTGTATTATTTCAGTTATGATGTACAGATAAGTGTAATATATTCCTGATAATAAATACATGCGCCAGTGCACATATGGGCCGACGCATACGAACCAGCATGTCCTGCAGTGTCTTCTGTACGTCTGTGCACACAGAAACTGGAATAAATGGAAAATAAAGCAAAACCCCATTAAAGGGTTACCCCGTTATGGTAAAGACTGAAGCTAGAGAGCCACTTAGCCTCCAGGCAGTGGGGGCAGGCGGTTGGGTTACCCAACTGTGGTTCACATGCTATAAATTAGATCAAAAAGCCCATGGATTAATTTTCTAACGGTGCTTCCTGTACAGCTGGGGCTCCCAGGAAATCAGGGATCACGGCCTGCAATGTTTTTAATTAGGTGTCATGCTTCAGCATGTGTAAGGGGAACATTTCTGCTGGTGGTTCAGGCACGGCAGCAAACATGCACACCCTCTGATGCACCAGTCACCCCCCTTTCAGAACCCCTCACCCTGCCCTCTCACGAAGGGCACCCAGTTCCTCAGGCTTTGCCACAAGGATTAAAAAGGGCCCAGGGCACATCCCACCTCAGGAATGAGCCTGGTAATATCCTTGTGAAAGACTTCCCACCAGGTCCCCAGCTCACTTAGCAGAGATGAAGCCATGGGAAGGACCAGGACTGAGAGTGGAAAGCAGTGTTTGTGGGGCCACTGCATCACTTATCACAGGACACAAGCAGCGGCAAATGATGCTGGCGGTGGCAGGGGGCAAACCAGACTCCACCTGCCTAGTGGTTTGAGTGCTGTCCTGCAGACCCTACCCTGGAAACCCCACCAGCAGAACTCACTCATTACACAGTCCTAATTTCCTACGACAACCAAATTTTGCAATGCCAGCAAAATTGACACCACCTAGGTAAATTTCAGGCTAACTTTGCAGGTTCATGAAGTCCCACCTAATACCTGAACCGGTACTACAAGACAGGGAGAGACTCGCCTCAACGTCAGCAGCAACAAACTGCTCAGACCCCATCCCACGGCAAATTCCTCAGATTACGTATTGTCCCACTGGTCTCAGTAAACCCAAAGATGGGGGCAGAGTTAACATGAGGAGCTCCCAAAGCAAGTGCACACGTTGGAACAAGCTGGAAAAAAGGAAGGCTTGCAAATGAGGGTAAACCATAGGCATAATTTATTTGGATATTGAGAAAAATGTTTTAATGCTGTACCACATAATTACAAGTGAATTTCCAAATTCCAAAAGCATCATTCAGGGGAGAAGTATTTGCAGTGTCGCCAGGATAAAAAGTAGCTGCACACCCGTGCTGTGCTCTGGGGGCAAGGTTCACATTTAAAACTTAAGGCTTTAATCGCTACATGAACATGGTAAAAAAACCAAAACCAAAAAAATCAAACCAAAACAAATACCCAAAGATAAAAAAGATCAAAAATAGATTTGTTTGCAGAACAAGCATTAAAACTGTTTATCACACCCACAAGAAATTCTGAGAAATCATCTGGAAAACAGACCACGAAACAAGACAACAGAAGGGTATTTGCATTTTGCTTAATAATTAAAAAATAAAAATATACAGACTCTCCCATGGCTTTGGTCAGTAAAACACCCTTTACTGACATGACCCAAACTCGCACTAGGTTTGCTGGCACACCGCCTCCGGGCTGCCAGCGGCTCCTTCTGCTCCTTGCACCCAGCACAGCTGGGAGGCACAACGTGCTGCAAAGGAACCCTTTGCTTCCCACTCCTGTCCTGAAAACATGAGTCACTCTGCCGAAACCACTGCCCTGTGCAACGCAGAGAGGGAGAGGTGCTTCACACCGGCTGGAGCCTGCCAGGCCTTCGACAAACCTCACATCTCGCAGCATGAGCCAGGAGCAAATATCCTGAGAAAAATTGAGGTCTGGCTTTTGCTAGCAGAGACGTTCCTAGACCATCTGGTTTCCAGCTGGGTGTCAGACACCCCACGGGACCCCAACTCCAACCGTAACGTAGAGAGTAAGGCAGCCCAGGAGGGTTTATGGGGGAGGCATCACTGCTGGAGTGGAAATTAATGATAAACCACGAGGCAAGCAGCAGCGGGCAGAGCAACTGATGGCACCAGAGAGGCAGCTTTGCCTTCAGCTCACTTTTGGGATGCAGGCACACCGGCATCCCAAATCAAGGCTGACGGCCCCGTGGAAAGGGAAGGTGGCTGTGAAGACAGCAAAAGTCAGTTCACTGTGTATGTATAGATTTAGCCTTTAACAAGTGCAATTTTTTTGGTAAGGGGAAGGAAGAAACAAAAGCTCCCCATAAAGTCAGGCCCAGTGGATGTCACAAGGTTATCCGAGAGTTTAGGAAGAGAGATGATTTTTCTGCCAGAGGCTTCCTGCAAAAGGGGAGGGTGCTGAGAGGCACCCATTCAGGGGAGGGACTGCAGGGTAGCCTACTGCATGAAAACCCGCACCGCTCCCCCTCCCCACCTCCAGCCTGCCAGACCTGCATATCACCCTGCATTCATTTGGACAGATGACAGCAATGCTCACTTGTGTGTGGCTTTCTGGGGGGGACAATTTATGAAATCCCACTGGAATTCTTTAGTATATAAAATGCAGTCACTAAGGAAGCGGATTTTACAAAATATAAACATAACATCCTATCATACATCCTTCTGGTCTCTGAGTTAGTAGGAGTGGAGGCAACAGGCAGTGACGGGCACTATCTCTACACCGTGAACAGGAGTTTGTTTTCATCTGGGATGGATGAAGGGTGAGAGTGCCCATGGCAAGTGCTGCCAGCTAAAACTTCACCCTTCCAAAACCCTGTCAATAAACAGCAACACGTGGTGTCAGCACCAGCTGTGATTTCACCAGCGTGCTCCCCTGCAGCCCCCTCTTCCCTGCTGTGACCAAGCACAAATGGCTCTGAACGGCTCCGAACCAGCAGCACTTTGCCTGCAGCACACCTCAGACCCTGAGATGCCCAGATGGGGCTGGTGGGCAGCCCCACACCCCCTCATGCTGCAGAGCTGCCCAACACCCAGCACAGGTGCTGACCGCCCAAACCGGCAGCAAACTCCACCCCAAGGGATGGGAAAAGGGCAAAACGAATCTGAAACCCAGCCAATAATGATTTTCAGTGACCAAAGAATGAAAGTTGTATGCCAATAAGCAAAACCTAGTCATTTTTGCACAAACCAAGTTTTTTTGGGGAAAAAAAGCCGTTTTGACATTTATTTTCCATTGAGAAAGGCTGGCTGGCTACATATCCAGATATCCAGATTTGCTATATAAGTGCACACTGCAGACTCAGCACTGCCCACCTCTGTGCACTGGCAGTCAGTAGGACCCTTCCAACAGCTTCCCTGGAGGGCTCCTCTCAAGCAAGCAGACAGGGAGCAACCAAATATGCTAAAACAGGGTCAGTCCTTTGGGCCAGAGCCTGTCCTGAAAGATCAGGCAGGCCACTTCTGTTACATCTCGTGGCTTTGGCAGAAAAGGATCTATTCTCGCTCCAAGCAAAGGCATCTCTTTCCCACTCCCACCTCTTCATACAGCAAAATGCTCTGCCTCTGTACAAAATATTCTCATAATAAAGTAACGACTGAACTATTTACAAATAAAAGCTCCAATAAATGAAGGCATATTGTCCAGAACAGCAAGGTTACAGCAGCAGTTGCCTGTCTTCAGAGATACCTGGCTTGATCTATGTTACATGCAGACATCTGTGGAGAGGCAGAAGAGACAGTAAAAAAAATAATTAAAAAACCACCCATTCAGCAAAGTCCTTGACGTTGTCCTAGAAAGAGGCGGTCAAATTTGCCTTTCAGCCTACAAAATGTACAAGCAATGGGTGGATGCAGCCAGGAGGAGATGGGGCAGGAGTACCCAGCTGTGTCATACTCATCATCTCCTCACCTGTCCACCCCACAGGTCAAGTCATGCAAAGAGGAGGCCAGGAGGTCCCCAGGTCCAGCTGGTACACAGAGAGACAGGGAGACACCTACACTTCCCTGTCGCTGCACAGTGCTGCAGGCTCCCTCCACCTCCTTGTATCTGATGAGTAGCAACAAAGAGCACTCACCACCAGGGAATGGATTGGCTGAAGAAGTCATGATGGAGGAGTGGGAGATGGGACTAAGGATCGTCTAAAGATCCTCACCTCCACTAGCAAACCTGCAGTGGGTGGCTCTGGGGCTGCTACAGGTAACGGCACATTTAAATAACCGAATCTGGTGACACAGAAAGGTCTTCCTACGAACCTTCTCAGAGAAAAGGCAACGGAAGAAAAATGACCCCCATCAGGACTTCCCCTTCTTCTGCATGCTGCTATTATATGCCACAAAAGCTGAAACAAAGTTACAGAATATAAATACCAGAATAGATCCCTAAATAGACTACAAAAATAAGTTAACATTCATATTTAAAAAAAATACATACAGCAAGAAATCTGCATATTGTAAAATAATTTTCTTTGGAACACTTCCAGTCAGAATTCACCCACAAATGGTCATTCCTCAATGTCTTAATTGCTCAGAAGTGGGTACTCAAGGTAGAGAAAAATATCCTTACATTTTTAGGACACAGGAAACTTTGCTCCCCTCTGAGTTTTCATCTTCTCCCCCCCATCACAACTTCAGTGCTTTTTGGGAGGCTGTGGAGTGCGTCAATCTTGCCTGTGTTTAAACAAAATAGACCTCAACCTAGTGGCTTTTAATTTATAGATTCATCTCTCCCTGCTTAAGTAAGACTTTGTATATGCACGAGGAGCAAAGGCTTTGCAGAGGGTCAGGACCCAGTGACTGGAGCAGACCCTAACTTTATTTTGTGGGGCGAACTGCACTCAAAACGCATCCTGAAATGCACCTGTGAGGCCATGAACACATTGCCTTTGCTCCCTCCAATTCCAGCCCCGGCAAGAAGAGCTACGAAGTCTCTCTTGGAAAGCTGTGAGAGATGGTCCATGGTCCAGATGCGTAACCCAGGAGATGGTGCGGTTCCCCTTTCTGCTGCACCAGATGCCTGGTGAGACCCTGGTCAAGTCATACAGGGGTCTGTTCTTCAGTTCTCCAACTGAAAGATGGAGACAAGAGCATGTCCCTTCGTCAGTGAGAACCGTGCTGACAAACAGGTTAAAGACTGTGCGGTGTTCAGAGGCAGTAGTGTAGAGGACGCATAGGAAAGCATCCACTCAGGTTGGGAGAGGGGATTTCTGCAGTGTCTATTTGGGATGCTCCATCCCTGGAAGTGCTTGTGTTCAGGCTGGACAGGGCTTTGGGCAACCTGATCTAGTGAAAGATGTCCCTGCCCATGGCAGGGAGGCTGGACTAGATGATCTTCAAAGGTCCCTTCCAACCCAAACCATTCCATGATTCTATGATCTGTTTTTCAGTACAAGCTGAAGTATTAATTTAGATCAGTGGCATTCCATGGGCACAGCCCCCCTCCCTGATGCTTTAATAAACCTTTTTTAGGGTAGTGAATTTGGCTGGGGAAAGCTATTACAGAAAATTTTAAAAAATTGTAATCTCAGAGGAAAAGCAGGGCATTGCCAACCAAACACAGACCCTGATCTCAACTCCAAATTTCCCACCTTTCACAACAGCCAGGCTCTGGAGATGATTTCCAGCCCAAAAGGAAAAGCTCCTCTCAGCAAGCCAGACCCTAGAGCTTAGCAGTGTTTTCTGGGCTGCATGGGACCACAGGGGCGGAGGGGCCCCTGCACACCCCCATGGCCCTCCCCTGGGCAGGGAGGGGGCAGATCCCAGGCACTGCCCATGGGCGAAGTTCAAGCCCCTGAAGATCTACCCCTCCCAGCGCAGAAATGCACTCCCCCGCTGACACCAAACCAAAGACTCACAGCCAAATCCTTTGCTGACGCCACATGGCTAGCACACAGAACTGATGCAGGGAGAGGAAAACAGGGCCCTGCCTGTTGTCAGATCTGGGCTCGCTTCTGCTAGCCACCCCACTGCTGCAGCCACGCTGCCAGTGATTTCCGGGGCAAAGAGGTAGGACGGCTCTTGGGAGACACCCGTTCTTTTCAAGCCATTCAAGTACTTGCACCAAATAGTTTTATGGTTAAATCTGGCAATCCCAGGTGTAGGGTTTCATCTGCTGGTGTTACCGGCGCCCTGGCAAACAATCATTCACCTAACAAGCAGTGACTGCAAACCCTCCCAACATTTCACAACAGCGGTGTGCTTTAAAGCATATGAGTACGTAGTCAGAAAGGAGTGAAACAGAACAAAAACTATGCAACCTGATACTTTCAAGAATGCTTGCAGGTGCTTTTGCAGATTTAGCGAGAGCCATTTTTGTGCGTACACGTGGGGTACAGTTCACATGGGGTGAAGGACGGACCTGGTCTAAGCCTGACAGTAGCACTGCAAAATCCGCTCCATGTATAATCAGGTAGAGTATCTGTGGGAAGGTAAATTCCCGGGGCTACTGAAAGAAAGACCTTTGTGAGGCCTGGCTTCATAGCAGCATTTAAGGTTAACTGGCACACAGAAGCAGTTTTCTTTCTACACAGTGGGAAAAAGAAAACAAACAGGAGAGGGAGGAAGGGAAGCGCAGAGCCCCAGATTAGCTGCCAGTGTTGCCTGGAGTATGCCAGAGGTGTGGCTTTTTTCCTTGTGATCCCTTTTAACTGTGCTACTAAGCAAGCTGCAAGCTGCAGCAACAGTGCTGTGGAATCCTGCATTACGTTTCCTTATTCCTGCATTACTGATTAACCAGATGTAACCTGGTTCAGGATCCCCACCACAAAACTTCCTTCACCGCAGCCATTCCCCAGTTGCCCATAAGCCAAACGTGCAGTCATTTACAGCTGTCCGAACCAGCATCCGTGTTTCTCTCTGCATCTGCCGAGGCTGTGTAGGTTGCTTCCACGCTGTGCCGTATTCCATAGGTAAAGTAGATGACAAAGCCTGCGGAAGGCAAGGGGAGAGGGCACCGTTAGCTCTGTAAGGAAACGGAAACCTCTGCTCACACCAACCAGCACAGGTTACACAAGAGGTCCAGCCATCCTGATGCCAAGCTTCTAGCAGACAGCCACTACCTTCCTTAGAAAAAAAGGTATTAACACAGGCACCAGCCTTTAAAAGACGATCCATCCAGGCCCCAAAAGAGGGGCTGATGATAAAGTTCTCACGTTTTTTAGTGAGTTCATTGCAGTCCTTTCCGCAGAGAGTTTTTCTCTCTATTTCTATGCTTATAGCCTCCATCTTGGTAAAATACATCCATAACTGATGCTAATTTTACATGTTTTAATTGCAACAAATTCCCTGGGCATTTCAGGCAATTCAGCTTTCTCCATGTGGCTACTGTGAGCATCATGGGTTGCAGCTCACCTCCTTTAGCTCCAGAAGCACAAGCCCCACCACCCGGGCTGCAGTTTGAGGCCAGCCAACAAGAAACACTGTATAGTTTCTTGTCAGCAACAAGACCTGTAAGATGTGTCACGGGTTTCTGTTTTGGCTTTATGACCCTTGAATTTAAAACAAGGCTTGAAACACACTGCCTAAATTGTTTCAGTTAAGTCACCGAGGTTGCCCAAGGATGATGAGACTGCAGAATCCCTTCCTGGAATGCTGCAGTAAATTTATGGTTAACAAAATCTAGTAACTAAAAAAGCTGTTTTTTTAATTCTCTCAAACTCACCTATGAGCATCCAGACTGCAAAACGTATCCACGTGCCTAGGTCTAGCTGCATCATGAGGTAAACATTCACAAAAATACTCACAACGGGAAGAAGGGGCAAAAGAGGTACCTGAAAAAGAAAGAGGAATACATTACATCCACAGGGCAGATCAATGGGCAGGTAAGAACATCACATCCCTTGTAAATGGGATGCAATGGTTGTTACAAACTCTCCAGCTGCCAGATCTGAGAAAAGGCAAGGTTAAACCAAAATACAGGACAGGAGTCCACCATGGGGGAGGGATGTGAACAATGTTGTTCACCCATTTTAAGAATGGTTGTCCTTGTTTTGTGGTCTGGAAGGAGGCAAGATGCAAATTTTAGCAGCACTACTAAATACCTGTGGGGAGGAAGGAGAGAAGAGGAAACCAAGGACTGTATCATGACAGGCAACTACAGAAGACCAGGAGAAGAAGGTAAGGGGAATGTCAGAGGAGAGACCTGAGGAACTTCATCCAGCAGGTACCAAGGTAATTAAGCAATATAGAGCAAATTAACCCAGAGCAGAAGAAAACCAGCAAATATTGTACAAGACGAGTGCAGCTGTACCAAGAACACCTTAGTGATCTGAGAATCAAAGAAGAATGAGACAGTAAAGCCCAAATGCAAAAATCAGAATATAAAAAAATAGCACAGGCATGTAAAGACAAAATCAGAAAGGACAAACTGTAACAATAGAAAGGTTTGTGAACATGGTGAAACCAAGAGGAAAGTGAACTTCACTCTTAAGGAAAAAGGAGATTTACAAAAAGAAATAGGCTGAAATGTTGCAGGCCTTTCTTGATTTAAGCTTCACAGAAAAACATTTATGGTGAGCAGCTGTTCAAATCATTAGAGAAAGGGGATGGGCACACACAAATTAGAAAAGAGAAGAAGAATATTTTCTAAGTTAGGCTTTGTCAAGTCAGTAGGGACACATGAAATTTCCCTAGGTGGGTGAGTTATGTTCCCAGAGATTGCAGAAGTGACCTCTGGACTACTAACAGGCATCTCTGAGGGCTTTTGGTAGACTGGTACAGTCTCTAAAGACTGGAGAAGGGAGACAAATTACCTATTAAAAAGGCATAGAGAAACACAACTGGGGAACAAACCAGTCAGCCTTGTATTCCCAGAGAGACGTTGGAGAAAAATCACTAGATGGTCAGGCTGTAAATGTCTAAAGGACAACAAGGAGATAAGAAACAGCCATTACAGATTTAGCAGTGACAGGTCAATTTTTCTTTTTCTCAGACAGGGTAGTGTCTGAAGGAAAAAAAGAGGAGGTAAAATATCCTGAGTGTAATGTAAAGAGATCTCCTCAGAAGCAAGTTCAGAAAATACAGTCTAGACCACAGTTCCTAAATTTTCTGCTCCTGGACATCTCTGTTGCTACTTCTGGGACCATAACCCCAAGATGAACTGCAAACACTACCTTGGGCAACTCTGGTTGGATTAAATTATTAAAATTAGAGACTTTACTGAAAAATTTAAATTGAAGAGAAGTCAAAATGACAACTGTTTGGAGGATGGGATTAGAATCCAAAGATAATTTAATAAATTGGGGAAATAGCCTGAAATCAATATGATAAAACATGATTTGCAGGATTACACCGGGGGAAAAAAATAATTCCAGTGCTTGTTTACTATAGAAAGGATGGTGTGCTTGGACAGCACAGGAGACAGAGTTCCTCATACTTCAGGCTGTTAAAGAGAGAATGGTCATCCTTAGTCTCCATGGGGACTAAGTAGGACATGAAAGTGGACTTTCTTAGAGCCTTTTAGCGAGTACCCCTTTGATCCTCATACACAAGCTTGCGCCTTGGGTTATCTCTCCTGTATCCACAATCTGACCTGGTCCTTCAAAATCATCCTCTTTTCCTCTGGTCTCAGTCTTTTCCACATCCTATAATCATCTGCTTCCAAAAGCACTGGCCTGCCATTCCCTTCTGACCACACCTCTGCACCAGGTTCTGCCCTCCCAGCTTCTCCTGGACTCCAGCACAATTTACATTTGCTTCCAAGTCCTCTGCTGTCGCGTCTGACCTGACCATGCACGGCTTCCCCTTCTCCAGCCTCCAGCTAATCCCTTCAGTCCTTCTTTCTGCTTCTGTCCATGAGACACTTCTGGGCTGCAGGTTGCCACAGCACTTCTGTTGCTGTGCTGCCTTCTGCAGCAAAGCACCTACACTAACATTTGAGGTTAGACCCCAAGAGGAAACTACACTTGGAAGCTGAGCTCAGCTCTGGTAGGACATCCCTTTATGCTCTAAGCACAGGCTATGAGAGGTTAAAGCCATGCCAGCTGGAGAGCTCAAACCATCAGCTCTATGGGCAGCCCTGCATGGAAAAGTTCATACCATGCCTATATTCTCAGCCTGTTCACTTGGCCAAGTCCCCCTTCCTGATACAGGCCAACGTGCACTTCCTCCTCCAACCACCTCCCAAACAGCTCTTTTCTAGGTACATCTCCCACAATACTCACCTTAAAGGAGAGCTTGGTTTTGCTTTCAGGCTGTTTCCATATAATGAAGCAGACAACAAGAACAAGGATGGCAGCAACAATCCATACAGCCTTTATCAGAATGCTTGGCTCAAGGGCAGTGAGGGTACAGCTACCTACGATAAGGAAACCTGCGAACAGACATCAAAAGCTTACTGATTCTTTTTCTAGAAACAGGAAAAAACACAAACAAACAAACAAACCCAAAACCACAAAAGCAGGCACAGCTGAATCTGAAAGCTCAACAAAACAGAAGAGCAACACATGAAAAAGCTAACTGTAAGAGATGTGCCTTTCCCCCCGTACACCCCCACACCCCTCATCTGTGGAATTATTTTGAAGTCATCAATTGAATCTGTAGATCTTCAGTTATTTTGGTCATTACAAGAACTCATCAAAATTACAGTCAGGCAGTGAGCTTCTCCACCATGGTGAGTACAAGGACCTACCAGCTGGCTCACTGCCCAGTGCTTACCAATGATGAAGGATAAGAAGTTCACCACCGAGCCAGAAAATTTGGAAGGGTCCGAATTTGGGGGAAACAGTATGGCTTTGAGGGAACACTTCTCCTCTTCCTCTGGCAGAAATCCAGCCTGCGACTCACTGGTGCTCACAGACTCATTGTTATCCGTCTCCTCTGTTGTCCTAGCCATCTGGTACGCCAAATTAGGCTGCTCTGGCTGATACCTAGGAAAACGGAAATGAAACAAAGAGCATATCGGTTTGGCACAGGGTACCTCGTTCACTTAAAATCCACACAGATAGCCATGGCTGCACCCCAGATCACTATAGCACCAGAACAGGCACACCCTTCTGTATTGGGGGAAATTCGAGGAATAACGTCGTCATGACTTAAGCAAATACAGTTGGCTACTATCACCTCTAGCTTAGTCGTAATGTCAGTGTTTTAAACTGGACAGTGCTCTCTTTCATAAAGCCTATCATCCCTGTCACCAAAACATGATGGTGTGACAGCAGTGAGGACAGAGAAGGAAGCAGCAGAGGGACAGACAGACAGTCATAACTGGGCCGTTGGGTTATCTGTGGCAGTTCAGCTCTTGTGTTTTGGCACAGAGGCGCCTGAGCTAACAGGTCAGTAGATATCGCACCCTGCAGTGACATTCCTGGTGCCCCATCCTCCTCCATCCCTGTCTCTTCTGCTAGTTTGTCTGCTGCCATGTAAGGAAGGAAGAGGTGAAAGAAGAATGGTAATTTTTTTGTTGTGTGTGTGGACAATCCTCCATTCAACAGGGCCCCGATGAACAACCACGTGGATCCATAAAGAAAAACCACTCTGCCAGCCTCAGCTCTCTTCTACAGAAGGTTTTGCCCTTGACTCAGCCACAAGCCTGACTAAACGAAAGGGCCATTTTGAAAGACACCTTAAAATCGCTCCTGTGGGGATGTGTTCACAATGAGGGCATTTGTCAAGCACTGCAAATTGAGAGATGCAGTGAAATCCCTGGGTCCGGCCACAGCACGGTATTAGCGGTAGGACTTTGCAGCTATGGAAACAATTCAGGTGCTACTTCATTAGGCAGCCAACAGGGCAGCCAAATCACTGCCTGGGCTGCTACAAGACCGGCTGTCACCTCTGTAAATCTGTGATGGGAAAATGCCACGCAGTGGGTACAGCAGCTTGCAGACATAAATTAAGAAGCCATTTGCAGCTGTACAGAGAAGAGAGGACTGGGAAATCACAGGAAAAGTAAGAAGGGTAAGGAAAATCAGCATGGATTTTCAAGGGGCAGGGTGGAAAGCCCAGGCACAGAGCAATGGTCTTACAGTACAGCGTTGGCCCTTCACCTGCTGCAAGACAGTTCTCAGTTCAGTTGTTGTGAGCCTGTAAAAAGCCTCCACCAGACTCTGAGTAACTCATTGAACACATAAAGGTATTTTTCAGTAACACAATCTTCAAAGTACAGTCCTCATGGGTAGAGTGCTGTTGTCTGTGAGGTGCCAAGCAATGAAAATACTCAATTTTTGGCTTAGGTCAGGGAAGCTATGAGAGCTCAGGCCTTCTAAAAGACATGCACTAAGGCACTGATCCTGCAAACACATGCTCAGCTTTTTTGCTGCTGCTATACTTTATCTTCAATCTCCTTTCAAAAGTAAGACGACCTGAAACTGTATCACCAGTGGGTACAAGAGAGATGATGACGCAGGTATCCAGGACCACCCATCTCTCTTCCCTATCTCCCAGGGCATTCAG
>NW_010103839.1:0-37618 GCF_000699245.1 Pterocles gutturalis | reverse complement strand
GCAGGAATGGCATGGACCAAGGGTTAACCAAGTTCAGAGGACCCCCTTGCAGATCCAATTAGCACAAACCCCCGTAAGCTTAAAGAAACAAGTTCTTCACATGCTTATAGCTCGACATGTTCATGGTTTTACTGGGTCTATGGAAACTATGAGGGCATCTGATTGCTGTGTGGATTTATGTCTGTGTGTTACAAGAGCAGCAGTTTCTACATCCATACCTCAGTACCAACACACAGGCTGCCACCAAGGAGTAAGCCAGGAGGGTCCCGATGGACATGAGATCCACAAGATCTTTCAAGTCGAAGAGAAAGGCCATAACAGCTGTAGGAGGAGAGGAAGGTGAGAAAGGGAAGAAAAATCAGTAACACAGCAGAACATGCACATCTCAGGAGCATTAATGGCAATGCAGCACACGTGTGACTGGTGCTTAGGACTCGGTAGGCAAGCTTCAGCTGTTCTGAGATGGGAAGAGGCAGGACTTGGTGTGTGAATGCTCCGAGCCTCACAGGCTGTCCCAGCACAGCCTTATTAGCTGGAACCAGAGGAACAATTTACTACAGTAAACGCCAGGCTGTTTGTCCCATATGGGTATGTTCAGTCAACTACCAGCAGTGAGCAGGTGTTTAATCCACAGCCTCATTGCCAGAGTCCCCTGGCAAAGCCACAGCCCCTCTAAGGCTATAATTATCTCCTGGAAGTAGCTAGAGGGCATGGAGGATGGGCAGCACCTCACCCTGGTGTCCTGGCTGAGCTAGGGCGAAATCAGGCTTGCGCACACAATGGGACCAAGCATCAAGGTAGCATGCCTCATTATGGGAGCTTCCAAAAAAAAAAAAAAAAAAAAAAAAAGGTATAGACTGCCATCCACTAGTGATTTCTCTGCTTACACACTCTCACTGGGCAACTCCTCACTACAGACCTTTGCATAAAGGCCTTTAGAAGGAAAAGCAAGTAAGTGGAGGATGGACGCGATGGTCAGTCATTCAGGTGATGCCAGCAGTCATATGACAGTGCAGGGACCTCAGAGCTGAGTCTGGCTCAGTCTGTCCTCAGCACACCACCTGGAGCCCAGCAACCAACCCAACCTTCAAGCACAGCCAGCAAGTGCTGCCCCTGCAGCTTTGGGTGTGCTTTGGTCCTAGGTGCTATAAATGATGCTGAGGAGATCTGAATGGACTGCAAAGCAAGTTTTTTTACTTCTGTCTCTTTTTTTCCCAGTCTGGACTCAAGGCCACCTGAAGAGGAAGGTGCAAGAGAAGTAGCTGTGAGGAGGCTCTACGGGTCAGGTCCCAGCAGCAGTAGCTGAGCCCTTCCACAGAAGCTCAGAGTCCATGGCGGCAGTCTGGCAGCAACTACGCACCAAACTCAGCATGTTTTTTTACCGACGGCTCATCCTGCATTTGCAGCAGAAAGCAAAGAGGAAGCAGCAAGCTTCTCCTCTTTGCTAGGCACTGCGAGGGAGGAACAAAGCAGCTGCAAGAATAGGGTAGGCCGCTCATCCTTGCCGTCTGGAAGGTTTAATTCCCATATTCCTGGGGGCCAGAAGAAGGAAGGGGAGGATGGGATGGCTGCCAGCTGTAACTAACTGATTAACAAATGCCTGTGCCACAGGGGCCATCTGCCTGTCTCCGGCTGCTCTGGTGTCTTCCACTGAGCTGTGACCCACAGGCGGTGCGGTGTCTTCAGCCAAGCCAGGCCAACAGCCACAAGGATGCTGGGGCACCGCTGGCTGCCACCTGGCAGGGGGTTAATTATTTTTAAGGCCAGGAGAGCACCCAGGGAGCAGATCAAGGCAATTCTTGGCATGAAAGAGGATGTCAGCAATAAGCTCTGAGAAAGACAGACAGGCACACAGCAAGCTATTCACGCTCACCCAGCCCCTCCAGGGCATGTCCTGGAAAGCCAGGGCACACTCTGGGAACTCGTGCGGTGCAATACATCCGATTAGTAAGTGGGCTAGAGTCTGACTTATCTGCCCCTACGATGAGCTTTCTCTTCTTTCCATGCATTTGTGTAAGTCTTTGGATCTTACCTGCAACGGCCCCTGATGTCACTGTTGCAATTATTGGAGTTTTTCTCTTCTCACTGACTTTTGCCAAAAATTTAAAGAGAAGTCCATCTTCTGCCATAGCATAAATTATTCGAGGCATCGGAAACATGGAGCCAAGGAGACTAAGGGCACAGAAGGGGGAAATAATCTACTTATATCACCTCCTGCTGAGCACAGACACACAAAGGAAAGCAAGTTTATGGCAATATAAACACAGAACAGGTGGCTTTCCTTCACTTCAGCTTCTCCTTCAAGGGCTCCCTCTGCATACCCATGTTCCTGATAGCTGGCAACTGACGTGAAGCTCTGAGATTCTGGATACCTGAACTTAGCCATGGGGCATGAAAACAGACTAACTTTCAGGCAGCAAAACAGCCATAACTTCTGAGCCTCTGCGAGTTGCTCACCTAAATGAGTATGTCTAAGTTGATCTGAAAGAATAGGTCTCCCAAGTGCAGAAGAACATGACATAGTTTGCCTCCAGCTGGCCCTGACTCCCACCCAGATGGCTGTTCTGCAGGCAACCTGCAGACCAAGGGCCCTGGATATGGTAAGCCCCATACACTCGTGAAGATGCACCCTGTACTACCCGACACAAATCTGCTCTCCACCCAGCAGGCCAGGATGTCTTGTGAGCAAACCATGCTTGCACTGTGGAGTTGCCTCGATAATTTAGTCACTGAATCCAGATTTATATTCCAAAGAAGCACCTGCTGGGTCTGCTGCTAAGATGGGAGTTTCTGAAGTGACACTGGTCATGTGCATCTCTGAAATATATCACAGGGTTAAATCCTTGTCCTTTTGAAGTCAATAGGTCTGAATTTCATCCCTGGTCTCTGCTCCCTTGACCCAAAGGAACACAATGAAGATAAAGCCCTGACATGCACCATTTTTTAAAGGAGCTGGAGATACACGTTTGCCTTGAGAGATATATAAAGGAAGAGCAGAGTCTCACCTCGTAGAAAGTGCACACAAGGAACCAACAGCCACCGCGTAATTGGCTCCATCCCAACCCACATATTTAAAGGCATTGGGTAAAGGGCTATTGGTATCCAGCTGGTAGTAAGGCATCATGAGCGTCAGGGCAGCTGACACGCCAAAATAAGCCACAAAGCAGATGAGCAGAGATGCCACGATGCCAATAGGAATGGCCTTCTGAGGGTTTTTCACCTCCTCACCTAGAAGAAAGAAATTTAAATATCAGCTAAACGATAGAGTAAGAACTATATCCGAACCTAGGGCATGCTGGCTGAGGCTTTCAGAGGCTTCGTGGGCAGTGAGGCGTTGGCTGACTGTGACACTGCTGATGGTCTGCCCCATCCACTTGGCAGACCACAGCCTGTTTGCTCCCACTTCTGCTGCTCCTGTGACTCCTGACAAACATTTGTGGAGGCCTTGTAAACTCAGGTACAGAAACAATGTGGATTATAAATAGTCCTTTCCTCAAAAAGGACTATTTTTACCTCCAATTACTCCTGCTATCCCACTGGTAGTGCAGCCCCAAGAAGAGTTCGATGATCACAAATGATGGGACAAGAAATTATTGTACTGTTGTAGGGCAAATCCTTGGGTGACCATTTCAGTTAGCATCTCCACCAGAACTACTACACAGTGAAAATGCACCATAGGCGCCCAGTTCCAGGGAAAGGCAGACTTTGCACAGCACCTGGAAATCATACAGATCTTTGGAAATTCCTTTTAAAAAAAAGGACTTCCTCTAGTTTTAATGGAAAATTTTCAACAACCAAGTTGGGACAAATGTGTAAAAAAAAAAAAACCACCTCAAAATTCAGGCCCTGATTAATTAAAAAACAGCTTTGAGCCTTCCCTGTCCTGCAGAGCTGCTCTTGGACAGCAAGAGCTCCGGAGGTTTGGCATTTCAGGTGGATGAACTGATAAGCAGAGACCCATATACCTATAAGTCAAATGTGCTTCTCCTCCAAAGAGAGGCTCTGGGGCTGGCTGGAGTAATCGAGCCAGCACTTCTGAAACTCCTTGGAACAAGAGGCAGTACTGCTTTATCTGTCTTTGTGATGATCTCCTCCTCCTTTTGCTCCAGCTTTGAAGCAACTCAGTTCTTGACAAATGTGAAATTAAGGATAATCCCTCCTTTCTCCAGGGAACTGAGGTTCTTCTTAGCCAGGAGAAATATGACAATGCTGATGGTTTCTCTCTCAGAAGGAGATCTCTGAACCTTTGCAGATAAAAACTTCCCCTTATTTTGAGGCATAGTTTTAGGCTGCAGATGACTCCCCAGAGACTCCCTCTTTCTCTGGCTCTTTAAATACTCCAAGCCAGTGGAACTTCTTCAGCTGAAGGCACTGAATAACCCTACTCCAGAATAACCTGTTGATTAAAGCATCATCTGGAGCTAGAGGTTCAAACTTCAGTAGTCATACAAGGCATCTGAAGCTCGGCCTTCCCTGTTTGCCTGACTGGTAAAGCTGGACATGTTCTCTGCGGAGCCTGACCTGGCTAGTGTCATCAGTAACCATCCATGAGACTGGGCTCTGCCAGCAAAGAAGGGAAAAAACTCCTTTTGTGCGTTATACGGTCTAGCTGCTTGCCACAGCAGCTAAAAGTCAACACTCAGGCACCCAGGGACTTGGATTGGATGTACTCAGCACTTTGACTATTAGGAGCAGCTGAGCCAAAAATACATTTTGAGCTCAGGTTCAGAGGGATGATGAATGCAGTGCCCTGACTTACTCATTATCTGTGCTGTGCAACGTTACTGAAAGCCAATCTACCAGCAACCAGGTTCATAACCAGAATGAAGACATCTTCCCTCTTACCTGTAGTAGCAATACAGTCAAATCCCACGAAAGCATAAAAACAGGTGGCTGCTCCCGAGAGGACTCCTTTCCATCCATAGGGCATAAAACCTCCAACACCGTAGAGCTTTTCTTCCTGTGTTTGACTAAAAGGCATGGCACTGGGTTAGAAGTCATCCTGCCTAGGTGACAGTAACAAAACTATTCATATACCTCATAGCAAAATCTGAAGCTGGATTTCAAATGAACACACTCTCCCTCCCACCTGCTAGCATACAAATACCAGGCAAAATGCTAAGCCCTGCTCACTGCTGAGCTTTGGACTGGCCTGCCACTGCCTGGGGAATGCATGCAATAAACATGGTTCATGGTTTGTTCCAACCACCTGTTTTTTAGGGCAGATAAAAATGTCTTGGCTAAGACAGGGAGAAAATAGCATGAACATTAAAAGTCCTCTCCTAATATTACTGCATGTGTGTAGATACACATATTCATTTCAACAAAAGCTTTTGAAAAAGCACTACATGTAATTCTGAAAACTGAAGACTGAGAAAAATGTAACCCATTCCTTTTTCACCTAAGATGAACTCAGATCTAAGTGTTGGTGTGTAGACATCAGAAAGCAATGCAGGGTGCCATGACTGTCTAAAATCCACTCAATCCTCCATTCTCAAATGCAAAATTCCCTGTGCCAAGTTCATACCGTGCTTGAAACCCTGAGGGAGAGGAGCCTGCATCCCTGATGCACGAAATGCTTTGCTGAGCCTCATCCAAAGTTCCTCCAAGGCAACAGACAGACCCCTACTGATCCCTGCACACTCTGGACCAGGCCTCCAGATCCATGTGCCTGTGTTGCACCATGTATAACACACCCTTCAGTTCAAGTGACTTAGGTCAATTTTTCAGAGAAAAGCTGTTGTAAAGATGAATTAATGCAATTAAATTAAAGTAAATCCCAAACCTGCAAGTCTTATCAGGTGTAAGCATCTGAACTGTCTTGTCATAGCTCTGTTGAGACTTAGATGAAAACTGGCCTGTTATTTGCAAAAATAGCACAACCTAAATGTGGATTACTCTGGAAATAATTATAAAGTAAAGTAAACCCCAGACAGATTTTACAAGAATAGTAAGTGCTACAGGTCAAAGTTACACTTTGAAGCTATTGTACTAATTGCTCCTAGCATGGGAATAGCAGTAAGGAAGGAGGAGGGACTTTTCCTATAGAAAAGGATCACAGCGGACTGAATTTTGCAGAGAGGCTCAATAAGCAGCTTCTACATGAGCTAGACTTGACCCCTGCAACATTTATGAATCTCTCCACTTTTTGCCAAACTGTGCTTCCTTGCAGGACAGTATAAAGGGTTTAGATAGCAAGCCAGAACTGAGTTGATGTACATGGAGATATTTAAAGGCCCTCATTCTTTGTTGTACAGTCTCAAGCAAAAATGAACAGCTTCCTATCACTGGCAACCCTTGTAAGCTCCTTAATTTTGATCTTGTATAGGAAGACAGGATTTTGGCCAAGTAGCAAAATGCCATTAAAAATTAACGTTATATGCTTGCTGCAATGCATTAAAATCATCTGCAGCTTGCCTTCATCTTACTGAGGCGTTTGGGACAAGGTCTCCAAAAGGTACAATGGTGCCCCAACAGTAGTGCCTAAGTGTCCACAGAAACTACAGAGCTATACCTGGTCATGGCTTCATACACGCACCAGAGCCAGCTTGGTGTAGCCTTGTGTAGGAGGCTGTCTAAAAAGCTCTTTTCTCTCAAATTTGGATGGCATATTGGTCATGAGGCTGGAAATGGACAGTTCTGCAGCAAGGCCCACGCTGACACAGTGTACCTCCTAGCAGTTTCAGCCCGTCAGCACAAGCTGCTTTCAGCGAACACCCACCAAAACCAGCTTTGCCTCCAAGGCATTTGGCAAAGGAGAGAGCCAGCCCATTCACTGGTTTTCTAAATCACTCCACAACCCCCCCAAAAACTTGCCATTGAAAATGCATCCATTTCAGAGCTGAGAAGAAAAGATCCAACCTACTTGTCTCCGTAAATGCTGTGGCTGGTGTTGTAAATGTCCTGTTCAGTCAGCTGCCAGTTTTTAATAGAACCTTTCACAAAGCCAGAGACCATGACGAATCCAAGGACGAGGATGTTGATGCAGGTGAACACTTTGTTCACCAGGGCAGATTCCTTCACACCAAAAATTAGAAGCCCTGGGAAAAAAATGGCAGATAGGCAGTCAGGTATTTTGCCACCAGCAGCAGGCACTGGGGGCTTGCAGAGGTAGCCCAGCTCTGTCCATGCTGTTCTGTCCAAGTTGTCACACCTCGTTTCTCCACAAAGCCAAGTAGGTCAGGATTAACTCACCCAGAAGTAGGACAGGGACTCCAGCCCAGACATTACTACTGCAGGATGTGACACACCTTCCCACCCAGCACGGCCATTTGGCATGTGCCCTGGTGAAGTGCTCTGCTAACACAGACAAGCTGCTTCCAGCACTTTCAACGCCAGCTCTGGCCACCTCATGGTGCTATGCTGTGCCACCTAGACACAGCCTCAAATTCCACACACAGAGCTAAAGAAAGCTCCCCAGGTTGTTCCTCATGAAGGAACACTGTCTTAGAGGTCTTGGCCACATGCAGAATTTATGAACAACATTCAACTTTCCTTAGAAGCAGAGGAAAATATGAGCCGGGACCAAATCCAGGAGGATGACCACTTCTAGCAAAAACACAGAAGAGGGTGGCATCTTGGGAATCCTGCTCGCATTTAGATCAGCGAGAGCTTTGCCAGTGAGTTCAGCAAGAGCAGGATTTCATCCTGTGGTCTTAAGAGCATCCACCTGAAGAAGAACATGTTTACAGGCTTTGGCAACCAGCATCTCTCTGGGGCACAGCTCAGCTTCTCAGAACGACAAGCTGGGGTAACTTGTGTTTGCTTTTCAGGTGCCTGATTTTCAACAACCCAAACCTTTAATTCAAATCTAAGAAGGCAGCTGAGGGAGAAGTAGAAAACATCACATGGGCCTGAAGGAGAAGAGATGCACAACAGGGTGTCCTTACTGCTACTCCAAGGCACTTCAAGAAGAGGGCAGCACCCTGTGCACTCACCTTTCCATCTTTTAAAATATGAAATAAGCTGAGACAGCCAAATCACAGAAGTGTTTGACAAAACTGCGTACCTGCCCAGGAAAACTTGTAAGGTACCTTGTAGAAATATGAAGCTGAAGACAGTAAAAGCAGAAGTATCTTGTGCTTATATTTTGGAATAAAGCTACTCATTCAGCAGCTTTCTGTAGAAAAGAATGGTTTGCATTTTTTATTAAAATCCAGGGAATCTGCTCAATGCAGAGGAATAAAGCCATCGGTAATCTGTATAATTTTATGCCTCAGTAGTGCTAAAGGGAGGAGTCCTAAATTTTGTAAATTGTATCCGAGGTGAAAGACTAGATTCTAATTTAAAACTAGAGCAGTTCCTATTACACAGAAATGAACAAAGAAGAAAATCTTCTCTCCCATTCAGATGTAGTTCTGAAAAGAGAGGGCTACTATTGAGTTCAGCAGTCCTCAACACAGTCCTAGATTCAAATACAAACCCAGATGCCAAAGCATCCCTTGCTTATGAAGCCTGTCCTCATGAGCATAGCTCACACTATGACACTGCCATCCTGATCAGGGTGGGAAATGTGGGGATAACCTGCTGGAGTGACACTGCAGCTTCTGCATTCTGGAAACCACAGACGGGTACACGAGAAGCATAATTTTTTAGATTTGCCTAAATTTGGCAAGACCCAGTTGGAGTAGAAGTGCAAGTTCAGAAGGATTTTAATTTTACAAATTTTCAAACATCTTCCAAATTCTGATCAAAGCCTTAGCACACTTTTAGAAAAAAAGAGGACCTGACTGTTTAAGACACGTTTATTTCTCTGGGGTCTTGCATTCACTGCTGCAAACTGTCCTGGTTTCAGCTGGGACAGAGTTAACTTTCTTCATAGTAGCTAGTAAGAGGCTGTGTTTTGGATTTATGCTGAGGAGAAGGCTGATAACACACTGATGTTTATAGTTGCTGCCAAGACAGCCAAGGACTTTCCAGCTTCTCTGCTGTGCCAGTGTCTGCAGGTGCAGGAGAAGCTGGGAGAGAGCACAGCTCCCAGTTACTAGCCTAGGATTTGACCTTAGGTTTAGGACTGAGACCCAACTTGGACAATGGTATATTCCATATCATGCACATCATGCCCAGGATATAGACGAGGGTCTGTCCAGAAGTTCTTCCTCTTGCTCCAGGTTTTCTCCCTCTGGGTCACGCCTCTCTCAGGGTTGTCGTCTCAGTCTCTTGGACACTCAGGCTGTTATCTCTGTTCTGGGATTGGAGTTTCGGGACTCTCCCTGCTCCAGGATCATTAACCAGGAATGGGCTGAGCCTTGGTCATTGGGTGGTAAGCAGTATCACTGTGTATCACTTATTTGTATATTTGTATGTATTACCTTTATTATTATTTTTTTTTATTTTATAGTAGTTACTAAATTGTTCTTATCTCAACCCACGAGCCTCTTTTCCCTTTACCCCTTAATTCTCTCCCCCATCCTTGCGCGTGGGGAGGGTGAGCGAGCGGCTGTTGTGGTGTTTGGCTGCTAGCCAGGGGTGTAAAACCAGGACAAGACTAAAGCCCATATGTATTTAAAAAAAAAAAACCAAAACAGTAGTACATAAGGTTGTTACTGAGTCCCATGTTTTTTCTCACTTTCCAGGCTCAAGGCACTGAAAACTGGCAGATCATCAAAGGGGGAAAAAGGTTGATAAATCAACAGAATTAAACTCTTGTGTAATAGGATTTGTAGAGGGATTAAACTTCCATACCTGATTGAGGATAACAAGTCATCTTTTCTTTTCCTCCTTATACAAAATTTGATTGAAGGTTTTAAAAGTGCCTCAAAAAATATCGAGAATCCTCCCCTCTAATTAAAAACCTTGTAAACAGGCTATGCCCTGTGCTAACTCCACAGCAGCTATATAGGTCAATCCAACACTTGTAGCAAAGAAAGAGTCCTTAATATGTTGTCCAAAATAAATCAGGACTTCGTGCCTATTCCAAAAGCAAACAATGAAATTACAGAAGGAGGTCCAAGACTCACAAACCCCTCCAAGGTTTTACCTGTTAGGATGACGATTATCAGCACAGCAAAGATGTCTGGGTATTTTGCTAGCACTCCGGGAGCATCCATCGTCATGTACTTTTTACAAAATTCTTCAATGTGCTGGCCTATGATTTCATCAAACGTTGCACTCCAGGCTCTGGCCACACTCGAGGTTCCTGCCAGAGGACAGAAAGGATGCAGATCACCCTTTGTGGCTGGCACATGTTCCAAACAGGGGGCACCTTGCATGGCTTTTTACCATGGAGGGCCTCAAAGCAACCTTGCATGCACTTCCTGGGTGCTGGGAGCAGCCTTTCCTCTGCAGATCCAGCCCACAGCCTATATTCATTCCTGGCATCTGCTTTGATGGTAACACACACAGGTGGTGGCTCTCAGACTCCTACTCAGCTGATGATATTAAAAAAAAATAATCCTTATAGTGTTTTGGCTTCTTAGCAAATCTCGACTTTGCCTTAAGATACAGCCTAGACTGACTTTTTCCTTACACCCCAAGCAGCCTGAACTTCCCCCATATCTGGGGACTTCTGCTACTAGAGAGGTCCGAGTCTCTTTCCCATACCAGCAGAAATCCCCAGCAGCCCCGGCCAGGTGAGTGCAGCCCAGGCAGAGGGACCTTACGGAAGCCAGCCGGCCTCCAGCAGCACAATGCCTGGATCACAGCACTCACCCAGCTCTGCAAGTTCTGCGCTCCAGCAACTCCAACCTCTGGTGCTAGAGCATCTGAGCAGGATAAAGACTCAGATATAATTTACAAGTTATCTGAGCAGAAGTCAGCCTATTGCAGGACACTGGCGATGATGCCAGCAAGCAGTGCGACTCCTGCCTGCAGAAAGTGCTTAGACTTCCCCCTGCGTGGCCGCTGTTTGCTATGGTTCCTGAGCACCAAACCATGCACAGCTTGCTGGGGTAAGAACTGATGCTAGGGTCTCCAGATGACCAAGTCTGGAACATTGTCTGGGCCAGAAGAGTCATTTCAGAGAACTGAAATAGTAACAACAAAAAGCTACTATCAAACAGTGAGAGCATTGTGTAAAGTAAGTAGGTTTGGGTAATAGCCAGCTTCTCCCTCTCCTGTGTTAAAAGTGGCTATTGTTATACTCACAACGTCTTATACAGTACACTATATCTAACAGCATCTAATTGAATGATATAATTACTACTGTACATAATTACCTAGTTAAAAAAAGAGGTTGGTTTGCTTTCAGCTTGTAGAGCAGTTTCTCAGAGGACACCGTCAGGAGCCCTCTTCTACCCAGAACAGTTTGTCCTGACACACTTACTTGCGGGCGGCTGCTCATGTCCCAGCTCCGGCACCTGCAGTCATGTCACACAATGTCCCTGCTTACCCGCAGCTAAACCTCTGCAGCAGCTGTGGGTAGTGCCTGCAGCAAAGCTGGGAACGCTCACCGCCCCAATCCAGCTCTGCAACAGTGTAAAAATAAGGTGCAGAACAGACCTGTTTGCAGACTGTTCTGTTCGCTGAGACAGCAAAGTGCACAGTGAGAATGCTTTTAAAGGGGTGGGACATCAGTGCCATCAATTTAATCTTGAAAAACTCCAAAAGTTATTGTATGCCACATTACAGTTTTCCAGCTTAACTTTGGCATGATTTGATACTTTCTTTAGTGCTATTTTTTTTGTCTTAGCTCTAATATTTCATGTTCTAGGACTGGAACAACCAGTTCCTGCAAGCATTATATTAGATCACAGTTGCTTGGATGCCAGTTCCATGTAACTATCAGCCATTTATCCTGAACCCTCTATAACTAACAGCCTTGAGGGAGCGGGGGGAATCTGACATTCTTCCAACACTGCAACCTGGATAATATCTTACTGTTGCTAGAGAGCACAATGCTCAGCTTGTATCCAGGAGAATTTACTAGTTCTGGGTCAGTATGACCTGTCAGAACTGAGCTGGCTCCTGCCTGCAGCACGTGGCTCCCAGGAGAGCTGCTGAGCTCAGGTGCAGGGCTTGCTGCAGGAACAGGCACAGGCTGGGAGGTCCCCACGTGCCCCAACAAACCCCAGCAGCAGCTACTTGCCAGGGATGCCGTTACTCATCCTACTGCCAGCTCCCATCAGCTTCCAGTTCCCAAAATGCTTCCCACAATCTGGCATGGTTTCCCAAACCCACATCATCCCCAAAGAAAGTTCACACCAGATCCTGGTCCTGGACGCCTTCTTCTGTCTAGACCATGACAAATCAGTTGCACACCCATTTTTGTTTGTCACCTACCTCCAAGGCCCCACACCAGTCTTCCCTCAAGCCAAGCCATTTCAGTGAATTACAAGCTATTGGCCATCCACCTCAGGACCTCAGGATTTCTTTTTCCAACCCCACAATACTTTCTGAACAGATGACTGAGAACCTCAGTGTGAAAACACCAAGCTGGCCAAGCCACTTACAGATGCAAGCTCCCACCGCCCCGCCTGGTTTCAGTGACACTGCTCGGCACTTTCTGCAGCACAACAGAGTAAAAAATTTGCCTTCTGCCCCTATCAACCCCCAGCTCTGAACTGCAGACTGTGACTGACAACGTATCTTTCTCCTCCACACCCCTGAAGCTGCTGGGAGTTGCTCTTGCTCACAAGAGGGGCAGTTAGCACAGGGAGAAAGGCTGGGTAAGAAGATAAAGAAAAGAGATCTGCTACAGCTCACATCCTCCCCCGGTTTTTTTCCTGCTTAGCCACCCTTCCTCCCAAATGATGAGGAAGCCAGTTGCAAACATGCATTTTTGTCACAGGACTGAATTAAAAGTAACAAATTTGTGTGAGAATCACACTCATGGATAATATCTACTCAGTTGTTACTGATTTTTCTGCCTTGTGATAATGCATCAAGCAGTCAACTGAAATAAAAACTGAGGTAGTGATTCAAAAGCCATTATGACAGGACAAAAAAATCTCATAAATACCAGTCTCACATCAGGTCCTGGGAGTGTAATACTCATCATGTAAATATTTTCACTGTGCATTTGCAGAATCAGGGTTCGGGACGGTATCCATGGCTATTCCAGCCATTTTGGTGGTCCAGTATCATGGTGGGAAGGGCCCCATAACTAACTAGATGAGGAGCATGAAGGAGACAATTTATCATTAACTTTCTGGAACAGAAGATAAATCACCAAGAAGTCTGTTCAATTTTTCAACATGTAGCCTAAGCAGAGTCCATTTTAGAAGTCTGGAGGAAATTATATGCTTACTTTATTTAAAAAGTATTTTTATCCCCTCCCTGCAACAAACTTGATTCATAAAAGAACCGCAGGATTCAGACTTCCTAAGGGGGTGAGTTTAATTGACTCTGGCTGGCTTTTCATCTTCTCATTTCTTCTAAAAAAAAAAAAATAAAAAAAGGAGGAGTAGGAAAAGGTTTCAGGTAGCACACAGAACAGAGCCCGCACGGTCTCAGACAAGCAGCTGCTATGTCACTACATAGTTCTTGGTATGATCTTACCCTCCCCAGCACCATGGGAACTAATCTCCAAGGTAACATTTACACATCCTGTAAAATGTAGTTAAAACCCCCCTCCCTTTAATAATTTAGCATAACATTGGTTTTCATTTTAACTAGTAAGTCTTCATCCTCAACTGGTAAGTTGCTTGCAGCCTTCATTACAGGCATGATGACAAGCAGCATGCCCAGAATGTGCTTGAAAAGACACGAATCCTTAATGAGTAAAGTGTGGCTTAGTTTTGGTGTATCAGCTGAGTTGTACAGAGCTTGATCCAAGGCCTCTCCCAGCAGGAGTCAGGGGCTTAGAGGGGATTTGGTTTGAACGTTTCAGAGACCGTGAACCTGTAAATCACCCTAAGCTTAATCCTGCAGTCATTCATGACACAAAACTCTGATCTCCAGATACTTTAAACAGGTCTCAAAGGGACCAGAAATTAATCCTTGATCAGTCAAGAGTGCAGATGATACAGTGTAAAAGCATCCTTCCATCAGTGGCTTCTTCCTCAGTGGAGGAAATGCACTTTTGCCCCCTCCCAAGTGTGCATCAGCCAGGGGCTGCCAAAGGGATGACACAGAGATTCAGAGGAAGTCGCTGCCGCAACAATCCAGCTTCAGGACAAACTCTCAACCACCGCACACCTCTCACCTCACTGACTGACAGAAGCCACCAACACACCCTGCAGACAAGTCCTGAAATCCTTGATGAGTGCTAGAGTGCAGCATCTATTTTCTAACAGCAACACAGGCACCCAAACAAGGCTGATCTTCCAAACAAGGCTGCCATCGCAGACTAAAACTAGGGTCTCACAGCACACCCACTGTACTTACCAATAACATAGGAGAGGATTAAATTCCACCCTGTGATGAAGGCCCACAGCTCGCCCACAGTCACGTAGCTGTAGAGATAAGCTGATCCTGTCTTAGGAACTCGAGCACCAAATTCTCCATAGCAGAGTCCGGCCAGCACTGAAGCCAAGGCAGCAATCAAGAATGAGATAACAATGGCAGGTCCTGCGTTTTCCCGTGCCACAGCTCCAGCCAGTACATAGACACCTGCACCCAAAGTGCTGCCTACACCCAGAGCCACCAAATCGAACGTGTTGAGGCATCGTGAGAGCCGACTGTCTTCTCGAGTGCAGTCCACGTTTTTCCGGCGAAGAAGCTGGTTTCCAAAATTGATAATTTTCTGGCACTCCATCTTTGTGTTTGGGCCTGCAAGAAAGATGCTGCCATCATTACCTGGACCAGGACACCCCCGAAACAGCTCCACTGTGCTGCTATAGCCCTGTTACGTTTCAACAAACAAATCTTCCCACTTTCCACCTTTTTACATGGCAAAGCATCTCCTTCAGCATTTTACCTAAGCTTATCACAGGAAATTAAAACAAACAAAACCAAAGCATTTTCTGCTTCCCGCTCCCAGTCAGGCTGCAAAGCCTGGATGACCCTAGGAGAGACCTGGCACTCCAGCCCAGCTCCTATCCTGCTCCACAACCACCCAGCCCACAGACAAGTGGTCAAGCCAAAAACACAAAGCCCATCTTTCAGATTTCAGAGCAGTTTTCCTGGGCTGAGAATTAAAAAAATGACAAATATATATAGAGATATATATATATATTTGTTAAGTCTCAGGGCGAACTAAGTGAGCATTACATCCCAGAATAAGGTACCACACATGCTGCTCTCCTAGAGCACAACAGAACCACGTGCCACAGTCAGTGCCGCTGTCTGCAGTCAAACAGACCTCCTGGGACATTTCCCCTCTAAGCTCCAGCTCCAGCCACAGGCTGCCGTTGCCTACAACTACACAGGCTGAAACTGGTATAACTTCGGAAAAAGGACATGCAGAATCGAGTTTTATTTGATTACACAGAGGCAAAGGCTCAAGCTATTTTGAATTCACAACGACTAAAGTGAGAGCACAGTGGGGTTTCCTAACTTCCCCATCCTGCCCAGGGCAGAAGCACTGCAGGAGGAGGGAGTTTAAGGAAACCCTGGGGCAGGGTTTCCAGCTGTGGTCCCATTTCAGCAACTGCACTATACCAGTATATAGACCTGCTAGCATTGCCAAAGAGCAGCACGCAGTGACTTCAGCATGCGAGCAGCTCAGATGCAGCTCCCCTGCTTGGGACTTTATGATGGGATTAGAAGCACGGTAAAGCAAACCACTCTCTGTGGAGGGATCCCTTAGGAAATCCTTCTGGAGTTTCTCTTCCCCTGATAGACATACCTTGCAGTGCTACACCGTGGGAAGATTTTGCTATGCAACTCATCCAGCCTACAAATTCAACCATCTGCATAGGTGTCCACCTAACACAGACAGGAACACCACTCGTGAAAAGCTACAACTGATCAAGCCAATATGGCCAGCAGTGGGGCCAGCTCCCCGAAGACACCCATGGAACCAGTGCCATTAGGGAGACTGTCCCATCAAGATTTGTCCTTGGACACAGCCTGGGTATGGAACTTTTGTCTTCCTCTTTCTGAAAAAAAATTAAGTATTTTGCTTCAAAATTGTCCTTGCCTTTAGAGAGCAGCTAGAAGGCTCCTCTTCACAGCATTACCTGAATCCATAAGCACAGCGTTAGAAGGAATTTCTTGCTTTTTCCACTGCCAAGTCTAGCCCCAGCTGCCACAGGGAAACATGGCGCAACATCCGGCCTTCCCTTAAAAATTTCTAGGTGCCTTATCTCCACCAACACTCCTCTACAGTCCAGCCAAAATGCTTTAGTAGATAGCATCTACTCACATGTTCTTGTGCCCAGAATAGCTTTTCCCCACTCAGGTGGTTACCCTAGTGTACCTTCAGAGATCAGTCATAACCTCTCAGCCTTCATTTTGTGCAGGTAAGCAATCCAAGCCCCAAAGACACGGGCATTCCCTTGCCCTGTCTGCAGCTGTTCACTTCTGAGCCACTCTGAACAGCAGTATATCCCATTAGCACCCTTCTACTTGTTGGATTAAGAGGAACCACCAGAAGAAGCAACAAGAGCATCCCAAGAGCAACCACTAAGAACTCCAGTGGGTATCTCCTCTGTCAGTGTCTGATTTCCTCTCCCAGTCCCTGACTTCTCACTAAAAAGTCCTTTTTGCACTGTGCCAGTTTCCTACTAGTCCTCATTTTCTTAAATAACTTCCTGTGTGGCACTCCATCAAAAACTTTACTCAACATAAAGAAGAGCTATCATTCTTCCCTTTAACCTTAAAAATAAAAAAAGAAAAACAATGGTCCTCCACTTTCCCTGTGCCTCTTATCAAATAAAACTGTTAGGTGAATCTGCCAGTCTTCCATAGGTAAACTCAACTTATCTCTTCGCTTTTCCCCAGTCAATGGGTACCACCTCCTACTCTGACAGAGGTTTCACTTTGATGGTTTAGCGCCGTTTTCACAGAATCACAGAATGTTAGAGATTGGAAGGGACCTCGAAAGATCATCTAGTCCAATCCCCCTGCCGGAGCAGGAACACCTAGATCAGATCACACAGGAATGCATCCAGGCGGGCTTTGAATGTCTCCAGAGAAGGAGACTCCACAACCTCTCTGGGCAGGTTCTTGCCCTGGTTCTTTCTGATTACTCATCCCTGACCATCCTCTTCAGAGTGTTGCTCCCACTAGCCATTTTCCTCAGCCCACACTCTGCCATCCCACCTTCATCCCAGCATCATCATCCTCATTCAGAATTTGGCAGCTGGATAATATGATGCTCTCCATAGCTAGGAAGTTTCCATAGGACCTACTGGATTACTCCTAATTCATATACACAGAAAAACATGTACCAAAATAAAGCAGTGTTGGGGGAGCTGTAACAAGGCATGTTCTTCACCTTGAATGGAAGAAGTCCAACACTGGTGACAAGGACCAAGAAGCTTTGAATGTCCCCACAGAGCCGCACTCCAACCAAGACCACAGGCAACCTAAGCCAGCGTGACAGAGGTGGCACTGAGAACAACCTACGATGCTTTTAAAAATAGATTCGGCTTCAGGCACCAGAATCACTGCTATAAGGCCTGCATTCTACTATTTAATGCCCATTAGCATTTCTGTTCTGAGCGTGAGAGTACTTCAAAAACGAACGTCCCAGTTGTCCCAATTCACCACACTTTGGTTCGCACTGCAGGGACCTCGCGGAGTGCACAAACCCAATACTACCGGGATGAACCTACACCAGAAGACACTGCAGGGGCATATGTAACACACCGCAACACTTGATGAGTGCTCAGACCACAGGAACAGCTGCTCCAGGATAACCTCCCCTGTAAGATGTGTCATGCAGACATCAGATTCTCAGCAGCAACTGTTTTGCTCTGTAAATCTACAGGCTGCCTGGCCACAGCCTACGAGGATGAAGGGCATCTTCCTTCTCAGACTGCATCCTGTAGCTCCAAGAAGGCTCAGCCTGATATCCACACTGCACCATTAAGCCTGGCTTTGGCAGCAGGGCTTTCAAATGTTTCTTCATTAATTATAGAAAAGGAGAAAGCTTCTTTTATTTAGATGCAATGCTGGACTGAGGCATTAACTTTCCACTGAATAGTGCTTTGTATACCAATAAGGGAACAGCAGCATACATTGCACACTAACATCAATAGTATTCTGGGAATAATGTGCAAGCAAAAATACTGCTAAATGCAATTTACAATATGGTCAAGTGAGGCTGGTACTTCAGCTAAAACCCAGTGTAAAAGGTGGGAAGATACATGCTAAGAAACTTAATTAACTGAGTCAGCTATTCAATCCAATGCTTCCATTTTGTCACCACAGCATCAACTACAAAATCAAAAATCCTCTTCATTTTTCCAAGACACCAGTCATAAACCCTGGCTTTAATCCCTTTCTCTTGGCCTTACGCTAACTCCCCTACTATGAGGAAATAATTACAACTGCAGGCACAAGGCTGAGGATTTACAACTCCCACGGTGTCAGGAATTGTCTCCTCCACCAACAGCTCTCAAGCACGCTCCCAACAGACACAGATTCAGACTAACAGAGAAAGGCAAGCCTCAGGCCAATCTTACAAAACTCTCATTTGGTGAACCATGGGAATTCCCAACACACAGAGACAGAAAACTATTTTCTCCCTCCAGAAGGAAGACAGACCTGTTTACCTACGTGTATTCATATGTCTATCCCCTCATGCAGTCTCCTTCCCACTTGAACCTTACCCAAATCCATGTCAGTCAGGATTGGTTTGAGCTGGACACCTGCCCACCACCCCAAAAGCAGAGGCAGGGCAGTCCTGAACTTTGAATTGGTGTAAAATGACAAGAGTGCCAAGCTGGACCCTCCCCTATGACTTTCTTTGTTTTCTAGAACACAAGTCCTAGGCATTGCTTAAGTCCCACGAGAATAATGCAGAGATCCCACTGATGCCCGCATCCTATGAAGACCACAGGGATATTTCCAGGTTTGTCAAAGGTCTGACGCATAATTTTGACCAAGCCAAGGTTTTGGCTAGTTGGTCACTGAATTACCTCCTTTAAATTAAACACATTTTATGTGTCTAAGCATGGATGTGTAACAAACACCATTCTGGTTCAGACCAGTACAGTGCCAGAAGCAGATGTGCATGACATGAGAGCACAGCAGGTATATGTGATACTTCTCTCTGATGAAGAGCGGCTGAGGGAACTGGGGTTGTTTAGCCCAGAGAAAAGGAGGCTGAAGGGAGACCTTACCACTACCTGAAAGGAGGTGTAGTGAGGTGGAAATGATAGGACAAGAGGAAATTACCTCAAGTTGTGCCAGGGGAGGTTTAGATTGGATATTAAGAAAAATTACTTCACCAAAAGGGTTGTCAAGCATTGGAACACGCTGCCCAGGGAAGTGGCAGAGTCACCATCCCTGGAGATATTTAAAAGACATGTAGATGTGGCACTTAGGGACAAAGTTTAGTGGTGGATTTGTCAGTGTTAGGTTTACGGTTGGACTCGATGATCTTAAAGGTCTTTTCCAACCTAAATGATTCTATGATGGGGCTAACTGATGGGGCTAACTCATCCACCCTAACCAGTGGCGGTGGTGCTGGTTGACTCCTGGTGGAGCTCCAGGAAATGGGAACGATCCCAGTGCTGTGCACCAAGGGAAAAAAAAATAAAATAAAAACAACACTACAGAAGATTTAAAAAAGCCCTGCAAAACAAAACAAAGAAATTCCTGCCATAAACTGCAGCCAGCTATGAGCAAGATACCCACAGGAGATGTGTTAATGGATTTATTTTCCACAGCTAGTCTGAAAGTCAAGACCAGTTTGACTCAGAACCAAACTCTAGCTTTCAGGACAAACACGGGTTTATTCTGCAGCACAGAAACATCAAGAAATGCCAAAGAACTGGTGAAAAACAGTTTACTTCTTGCTCAGTCAATATTTATGTCAAGGTTTAGACATTCAATGGCCCGAACAGAGGAGTTAGACACAACACAGAATAATACAGGAGATTCCCAGCTGAGTCAGAATAAAGACAAAAAAAATAAAGACAGAAAACAGAAAGAAGGTGGAAAGATGGCCCAGCTCAGCAAGAAGCTGAGTGATGAGCCAGGGAGGTCTGCAGAGTCACCATGCAGCTGGGCAGGGCTCACCTGCCCTTTGCAAAGAGCCCCCGGGCAGGCCTGGATGGACCCCTGAGGCTGAGGTGGACCAGCCATAGGGGAACAGGGGAAGCTCAGAGATCTTCCTGAGACATTTCACCCTGGGTGTGGCTACAGGTCCAGGCCTCCCCAAATCCCAGTGACTTATGCGTTGTGCTCCTCAGGGTTTGCACCTCCGAGTTGACATCAACGTTCCTGAGCTGCACTGGGTTTCATCCTACAAGGTGCTGAACATTTCTTACATAGAAAACCAAGGTGAGGCAGGAGGGTATCTTGCAGGGTTGGACCAAATAACACGCAGATAGAAAAGGTTTATGATGTGCACTCACTCATCAACATGATGTCCACGTGAAGGGAACAGGGCTAACCCTAAGAGCTAGGTGGCACTAATGACATGCTTGCTTGTGGTGCCTAAGTGACCTACTGTCCCCATATATCACACAAAGCTCCAAGGAGGACATACATGCTCCGTGGTGAACAAAAGCAAAAGGCAGAGGCCAGGCTGTGCAGCCTGACAATATCATTGTCCAAGAAGTGCCTTCAGGTGGAGGTGGACCACACTTCTCTGCAGACAAGAGCCACTCTCTCTCCCTCTTCCTCCCACCTAGCCCTTTAACTTAAATTTAACTAAACACAGTGCCTTGCAAAACGAACATGACTCGGTGTTCCCAAATCAATGAGAGTATCTCCACATGGAAAATGAATGCAGATGTGATACCCGATGCCCTCCCTTCCCACACACATCACAACAAATCACTTCTTGGGCAAGAATGGGGCTGAGGAGGGGCAACATCCCCAGGAGAAAAACAGCCCCTCACTGCACGGATGGAGGACCAGGACACCAGCTTGGCGAGGTCTTTAGTAGGGGGGGAAAGTAGGATTTATTCATTTAAAAAAATATATAGAAGCTTGAAATAATTCACTAGATTTAACTCAAGAGTATCCCACAATAAACATATTTCAGAATTATTTTAAGTTGAAGCTCCCTCAGGCATGCACACAGGTGTTCACAGCTGTACTACAGCTATCAAGAATAAAGCAGAACTGCTTTCTGTGGATAATTTGTTTAATAGAAGGGCTATTTAATTATGACAGACCTCAAAATTAAAGCCAATATCTTGCAGTTGGTTTAATGCCAGAAGACAGTGATATCACGACCAAGATATCAACTTTGTCTTGCCTCAAAAGGATCAGAATATCTGAGTGTCTCTCTTGTGAATTAAATACCTCCTACAGCCTGCAGATAACAGACACAGAACTGGGTGCAGGGCACGGTACCCACACTGCACCCATGTTCTGCATCCCTTGCACACAGCGCTGCCCTTCATCTCACAGATGACTGATCACCATCCTAAGCATCTCTTATGTGTTTTTGTTGCTCTTGAAACAGCAGGTAGCAAATCAACCTTTCACTTTCAATTATATTAACTGTAGCTTGGCAAAGAGATCTTCAATAAAGACAAGTGGGATTTTTTTCAGGAGAACAATCTTTTGGTTTAGCAGGACACAGTACAGGGGCCATTACACCTCTGCCCAAAACCTCTGCTCTGATACCATTTGTTATCTTCACAATTGTATCAAAGGGTGATTTTGTCAGAGATTATGATTTTTTTTCCCACCTTAGAAGTTGGATCCGGCTGTGATCTTCCTTTCTGAAACAGCCATTCTTGCCTTTGAAGTGAGGAAATATGTTCTGGGCTGGTTCCTCTCACTCCCACTCCCAGCCACACATGAAATGATGAGCCTTTTTTTGAATGTACAGTCAGTACTCCTGTGGCATAATGCAGCCCTAATCACATAAAACAATATAAACTATTCCAGAAATGTTGACAGATGGTACATAACCACCTTCAAGTTGAGGAAACTCAATCTGAATTAATGTAAATTAACTTTGTTCTGCACACACCTAACTCTCCCTCCTGCTTTAGCTCCAGTTTCTCCAGTGAGAAGCACTGAGCTGCAAGTCGCGGCCACTCAAGCCCTAGGTAGGAAACGGCTTCACCCCAAGGCTCTGGGCACCTAGCAGGAGCCAAGGGCTCTGAGAGTGGTGGGAAGCAATGATCCACCTTGATAACCTAGCAGGGCAGACCCTGGGGCCGGGGCCACATCCTCTGGTGAAATCTTGTCCCACTGAAGTCAATGGCAAAGCTCCCACTGACTTCAATAGGAGCCAAGTTCCACCCACTGCTAGTAGTCCTTGTCTTTTATTTACAGTGCATTTTATGTTTGTTACTTTTGTTCCCTGTCCAAATTCTTGCGCCTTGACTGTATTGTATTTTCAAATAAAACAAGATATTCTTCCTCCTCTTATCTAATGGTTAACATACCTATTATATCAGGTTGATAGATTTCCTTCCCCATTAACAACATTTTAAAATGGGACATTCTTCAAAACAATTCCATAAGAAAATAAGCAATCTTGCATCTTGTTAACAGCAAAAAGTAAACCATAACAAACATTTGTCCAGCAAAACATAAAACACCATGTGTAAAAATAAGCTGACAGGGCACCATTTTACATAAGCAGTACTATCACTTCCTAAACAATTACAATTTGCTTCAGCTTCTAGAAACCACTTATTTATTTCACCCTTCTCTCACAGAAAAGTGATGTCCTGTGGACAGTCTTATTTTTCTTCAGCATCCTTTTGGTCTTCAACAACTGTACCCCCCCTACGGCTGTACCATCACTGCTACTAGTCTGCAGAACAAAGAACTCATGCTTATTCCATATTTGTATGCTTGGCAAACAACGTGGAATAGGTTTGGCCCTCTATTTCTACTTTAAACACAGGTCAGCTCCCTGAACAAGCATGCGGTGATGATGTCAGCTTTTCGATCAATGCAGAGGTAACAAACCCATTTGAAAGACCTTCTCCAAAAGGCTGATTTTACTGCTTCCATCCCCAAGGTAGCATCATTCAGAGAGAAGCCCTAATCAGAAAAAGAAGAGGTGGAAAACCTCAATTCCTATTATTTCCATTAGCATTACAGACATTTTGGGGCATCAGATTTAACTGTAGACTCCCAAATGCAAAGGGGTTATGTTGGAAGGGGCCAAAACAGAACCACTGAGAGCTTTTTGAAACATCATTCAGAAATACACTGAGGAAATCCAGCAGTCACAGAGGCACATCAGCACCAGTGCAATACATTACAGTATAAAGCAGGAATTGTGTCAGATATGACCTTCCAAAATGTTTTGCCTTGGAAAAGCTCCAATGTTCTACTACATTAATCTGCAACAAGTGACAAAGCAGAGACAAGACAGCTAAAGCATTGGCTGAGCTTTCCCAAAAACACTTGAACACCTATCTCAAGACTTTCAGAAACAGAGGCAAAGAATGTGGCATCAGACCCTAGGGTACATCTGGCTGTGTCCATGAAGCTGCTGCAAGTGTCCCCATCAGCTGTGCTGAAAGAGGCAGGCAGTTTAGAGAGGACACCCTTGGAACAAGTGCTGAAAAACGACTCGGCGGCTGTGGTCATAGGCATTTGCAGATGCCTGGCATCAGTGAAAAAGCTGATGAAAATAAAAGCATGACCAAGTGTTAGCATTATGTGAAGCTGGAAGATACCCCACCACCGCAGCAGTAATGGCAAGGAGTCCAAGCCAAAAGCCACTAAAATAACTGCCATTCTTTGCACTGGTTTCACTGTATCTAGTGGGATGCTGTCCTGCTGAAGTATTTTAATCAGGCAAGGAATGTTTTGTCTGTGTGCTGTTAAATTGTTCCCTTCTTGACTGTCAATGTTATTTTTTATTTTTCACCTGTGTGCATATGTATGCATATATCTCAACGTATGTACAGAAATGTAGATTATATCAGTATATATATGGTTACTAAATGTTATATTCTTTGCCAATTCTGTCATTAAAAAACAGGATCAGGCACTAGCACAGCATTTTCTAGTCAAAAGAAGGAAGCCATGCAGTTAAATATAAACTACACACTAAACAGAGATAGCAGCACACACACACGGGTGTGCAGTGTATACGAAACACAATCTTAATCATCTGCTTAAAGACATTGCCTGTAAGAAGGGGACCATATTACCTTCCTTTGTTGAACACAGCTGCTTTAGTGACATGAGGGAGGTGTTGCTGGGGGACCAACCCCCTGCCAGGGAGGGCTGAGGATGCTGCAAGTTTCTGTTCCTCAACCTCCCAAGCATTACAGACATTTCTGAGGCAGTGCTTCCCGCTCTTCTCCAGATGTCTCACAACCCTGAAGAATTTCTTCCATTGGAAAAGGAGCAGCAAGGTGCTCCCTCTACTCCCTACGCCACCCACTTACCAGTAATCACACGGGACATGAAGAAGGTGCTGGTGCTCCAGGACTGCCCCAGGAGAACAGCGGGGTGCTGCAGCTCACCCGCCTGCTCTCCCATGTCACAGCTGCCAGCCACACCAAGGCAAGAAACTACTCTCCCATCCCAGGACAGCTTCTGAGATGGCAAAGACCATCCTCTTCCCCAAGTCCAGACAAGTCCGCTCAACCTCCCCAAAATTTAAAAGCAGGCCAACCTCAGTGTTTCTTCTCAATGCCTGCAGAAAACTCAGTCTGGTTTATTTGTGATGATACATGAAACACGCTTTGAAATTAGTAGCTATTTTTGATCAGAATAAAGGGGAGGAGGTTCCTCCTTTGAAAGTCCAGAGGGGAATGCTTCAACCTTTCAGAGTTCAAGATTCAAGACCTCCAAAATGGAAGTTCACTGATGCCCATTCTTCTCCACAAACCTTCAGCAGTGATTAACAACACAGGTGGCTTGCAGTAAGCCATCCAAGAGGTAAAGTGTTGGATAGACTTTAACTCCCCTCCTTGGATACTGCAGAAACACAGAATGTATTAGGCTTAATTTGCAGTGGGGAATTTGACATTACATTCACTTCCCAACTGTGGGCACAATGAAGGCTGGGATAGGATACAAGGTGAGTCTCCACCACCCAAGCATTGTAAAAACAGGTTAAAGAAACATTTCTTAGATACGAACTGGATATAGTGCATCCTGCGTCACAGCAGGGAAGACAGTGGTGCAGCCAGCAGAATGTTTATTTTGGCAGGGTTAAACCGTGAAACCAGATATGCTCCTGTCCCCAGGTTACAGTGCACCACCCCTGTAGCTGTACTGCAATAGCCACCTGGAGAATTGTGCTGCAAACAGCATCACTGAAACAAACCTAGTGCTGTGCCAACAACTGACAGCGTGGTAAGCCACCACAGCCAGCAGCCAAGGCAGAGGAGAGGGATGGAACACTTTGCAGGCTGGATTCACACCTGAGAAGTACCATCAAGCGAAAGGTACTTTCAAGCGCGCTCAGCCCTTTTAGCCCATACCTCGGACTTCAGCCGGTGAGGATCCTCTGGCAGCTCGAAACAGCATCCAGCTGTTTGGAGGAGGAGCAGAGCATTGCATTTCCCATCCACGGCTCCTTGGGGATCAAAAAGTTAAGGAGATGTCTTCCTGCCTAGCCGATAAAGGGCATCACACATCTCTCATTACATGAATCACTATTTTCTGATGAAAAAACATCTAATTGAAAAGTCTCCCACTAGCTCTAGTACAGTCTCCTCTAATAGGTCTTCAGCATGGCTTCAAATTACACTTCGCAGGAAAATTGCTTGATTTAACTCCCTCAATTTGTCATAAAGCCCAAGGGGATCTCCATGGATAATTAGACTTCCCAAATGAAAGTCCGGGACAGATTGATAGAGATCTACTTGAAGTGACACATCGCCTGTAATCTGCCAGGGACTCAGCCTTGGTATCTTGCAGAAAAAAACTTGGGCTCTGGGAAACAATATTAAATAAGGGAGCTTCTGCCTTCTTAAACCCAGATAAAGTGAAGGCAAAGCTTTGCTTAGCCAAAACGCCTGGCCGTGCCATTCAGCATGCTGCAGTCATGGTCATTAGACAGCAGTCCTTGGAAGAAGGTGGGAAATGTCCCTCAGGAGATAAGGAAGAAAGCTAGGCAGAGACAGAAGTTGGTTTGTTATTAAAACAGTCATGGGGAAGCAAACAAACAAACAATTAAGAGCTCCAACCTTCACAGAGAACAACAAACACCACCCTGCACAGCTGTGGGACACACCAATGAGACAGACAGATGGAAGGAAGAAGACTTCCCCGAACGCCATCATTTCACCAGGAAGAAGGGCACAGCTGAGTGGGGATTTTCGAGTGTGGACAAGGAGCAGATCAAACTGGGTACAACTCAGTGGATTTTGCTACATCCCTGAGCAATGGGGAGCAGGCAGAGGCCAGCAGGTACCTTGTGGTGAGTAGTGGCAGCTGGAGGCAGGGCCATGTGGCAGCAGCAGACCCTGGTCACCCCTGCCCAGGGGCATCTTGCTCGCATCCTGCCAGAGCATTGTGCCAGACCATGGACCAGGGTTTGGTCAGCCCCATGGACCAGCATGTCTGCAGGTCAGACGTTTCTCAAATAGGCATGCTCCCAGCACTGGTGCATGGCTTATCACCATGCTGCTGTCCCTGTTAAAAACTTCCTCCATTACCATAGCAGGTGCCAATGTGAAGCAAAGGAACCCTTCCTGTTACAGGTAAAGCAGGAACGGTGTTTCTGTGCAGGACATGAAGTGTCTGAAGAGCTTTTTTAGAGGAAGTGCTCTGTAACAAACCTTGGAGGAATTGCTTGCACAAGGGAGAGCTCAGCCTACGCTGGACATGCACTCATTTAAGGAGGAAGGGGAGCAGAAATCGTACGTGGACAAGTCACAGGGTTCCCTGTGCCTTACACCAAGATGATTCTCAGCTTTTGCTATCCTGGTTTAACTGTATCGACAAATTACATGTTCAAGGTCAGGCTGGATAGGGCTTTGAGCAACCTGACCTAGTGAAAGATGTCCCTGTCTGCGATAGAAGGGTTGAATTATCATCTTTAAAGATCCCTTCAAACCCAAACCATCCTATTCTATGAGTTTACAAGATGCCAAATTATGCCACATGACTCCTTAAGGCTTATGCAACCTAAAGAAAGTAATTAGAATATGTTTTCATTAATCCAGGAGTTTTTCCTCTGATTCAGAGGGCATTCTCAAGGGCCTGCCCCACACAGACCTCCGAGTCAGACCTGCCAGCTGTGCACCACAATGTGGCTGTGGGATAGTGACTTGGCATAGAGGAAGAATTAAGAAAAACTTCCTTTTTCTAAAGAAACCAAAGTTAATTTCTCATTAAGCAAGCCAGCTGCATTCAAAAATATATTACAACCTTCTGAAGGCACTTGCATGACTATGGACCTAATACTAAAGCTTTCTGCGAATCTGGTTTACACCATCACAGAGCTTAAGAGCAGCTTAGTGTGAAAGGAGCTAAAATGTTTGCCTTTGGACCCAGTATTCCTGCATTCCAGCCATAATTCAAGGGCTGGGGAGGGATCAGCTCCTTCCAAGCCCCACATGCTTGTCTTTGCAAGCACAAACAAGCACTTCACCCCCCTCCCTTGGCTGACATGTGTGGCCACGTACCCTCCTGCAGCCGAGAGGATGCTGAGTGGCTGCCGTTTCAGGGGCGGCTCTTGACAACTGCTGAGCAGACAACTAATTCCCACTGGAGAGCCCTTCAGGAAGGCCTTCCCTTGAGAGACAGTGCCCTGACAGACACTGGATTAAAAGCAAAGACTGAATGCTACCATACGATCAAATTGGTTTTGTCCCTTCACCATGTACCCCACTGGCCGAAGTCACTCAGTCCCAAAGAAGCCAACAGCACACAGCCCAGAGGGTCCACGGGTGCCCCAGATGCCTGGGAACAGCATGAGGAGTGAAGCATCTCACCGGAGATGCTGCCTAACTGAGGCAGTCCAGGCAGCCAAAACCAAGGCAGAGGGGGATGCTAAGCACTGATGGTGTGGTTGCACTTCCAGCGTAACTGGGATATAGTGATGTCCCAGCTCCCTGATGGTTAATGACACATACACACACACACACACCTACACACCCCTGCCTGTCCATGACACATGCCTCCCCAGGGGCCATTGTTCTGGGATGGGAATTGGGCTGGGCAGGGCAGCTGTGGAGCCTGGCTGCCAGGACCACAGGATGTGTCCACGGCAGTGTAGTCTAGACAGACAGCCACAGCAAAATGGGAGCCAACGATGGTGCGAAGAGGTGGAGCAGAAGGTAAAGCATGGGGCTGTGTGAAGGAGAAAGAAGGGAGGTGATAAAATCCACGCACCACCCCACATTTGAGGCAGGGGGTAACCGCCCTCCAGGACTGCAGCCAGCATGCCCAGAGATGGACACAACACCACATCCCAGCCTGCAAGGAAGCATTGCTCCTTCAGCCATCCCTCACCATGGCAGCACAGTGGGCACACACTCCTTGCCCAAGATCAAACCATTCCGGCCATGACTGCCCACTCTGGCTCTCCCAGCTTGGCCAGCAATGCTACCTGTGCTGCCTTCAGGCTGGCAACAAGCTGCTCGCATTGCACCATCTTCCTTCCTGCCCTTCCCAGGCAGCTGCCCTCCGCAATATTCCTGGCCATCATGAGCAGAGAGGGTGGCTAAAAATGGACTAGTATTTCAGAATAGCAGCGATGCAGAGCATGGTCTTTTGTGCAAACACTACAAGCTGTTTCCATGGCAGCTTCGCCCACGCGCTTGCCCGCTTGCTGTTAAAACTTCACACTGCACAAGTCACCCCCTTTTGTTTCAGTGTCTGACCCAATCCTGCCCAGCTCGGCAGTTCTTCAGTCCTGTACGCCACCAGAGCTAGTGAAATCCTCTATTCAAAAGGACAGGAGCACTCAATTAATTAAAAAAAAAAGTATATGAAATGGGATTACTGGTCTGACTGCAGGGAAAAAAATTCACTCTCAGAAGCATTTTGCAAATAATCCCACAAACTGTCACTGTGAAGACTATGAAGCTCTTAAGCGCCGATGTATTTACAACAAAATGCCTCTGAAAAATACATCCATTTTAGGCATTTAAGCCTAAAATTATACAGAGCACGGCAAATGATATAAGCATGATGTTTGACCGGTCTGACAACAGGGTAACCAAACACTCCAGTTTTCACACACAGATACTGGAGGCCAGTTTTGATATATTCTACCTAAATAAATCTTATCAGAAAGGCGGTACAACACTGATGTGGGATTACGTTTCACAAAGAGGTAGGTGTGGAGTTTGTTTGCTCCCTCTTTAGCCACAAGCTCACCATTCAGCTCCCTGACAGGAGAGCTGTTGTCTAAGGGGAGTTTTGCCTCCATCTAGCCCCAAACGCTCAAGGCTGCTGACAGGGACTAGCTGGGGAAGAGAAAGGCTTCACCTCTGACCCTTTCTCAAAGTAAGACAAAAGGCTTCCCACTCCACTTGAATCAAGACTTGCTGAAGTTTGGTCAGTTTTGGTTTGTTTGGGTTTGTTTTTTTTTTTTTTCCCCAAAAAGCAAAGATGCCCCCCCAACAGCTGAACCAGGAGCCAGACCACAAGCCACACATTTCAGGCATGCTGTGCAGAGGGACTCTGCACCCCCCCCAACACGGGGGCTGCACATTGGCTGCCTCACAGGGGATTAGGGCACAAAGTTCATAACTGTCACTAAGGGATGTGACAGTTGGAGGAGCAGTGAAAGCAGGGACAATGCAGAGATACCAGCACATAAGAAATGCAAAAAGTTGGCAGACTTGGCCTGAACCCAGCTGTGAGGCTGCTGCAAAATACAGAGCGGACTCAGCCCCGTTTTGCACAAGGAGAGGCATTACCTTGTAGCCAGCCTTACAGTTTATTTTGCCATCTGTGTGGCAGAAAGCCAGCTCCCACAACCCATGTGTCTCCATGAAGGGAGCTTGTTCTGGCTCCCTCAGAGGCACAAGTCAGCTTACAAAGAGATTAACTCCCCTGAGCAGAAAAAAAAAAAAGATTAGCTGTATACTTGTCACTCAACCCCATCAGCCTAGTAGTTGTCAAATTTGTAGGCTAAAATCTTGCTTGGATTTATGATTTTATTGGAATTGCCACCTGTACCTCCCTGCCCCTCAAGCAGAAGCCTGGCCTGCCCCAAAACCTGCACCTGGAACCCAGGGACAGGGATAAGCAAAGCCACCCAGCACACAGTCCTGTCAAGGGAAGTTATACACCTAGCCTTCAAAATAATTGAGTCCCTATCAGCAAAAGTATCATGTTCAAGTAAGTATGCAGAGAGACCTAAATAAGACAATCTGTGAGAGGTGTTGCATTATACATTTCAACATACTTCTCTGAGCATGTCAAGTGCCATCTCTCCCCATGTCACTTATCTAGAACAAGAAACTTTGAAGTATAAGCTCTGCTGCTGCTATGCTCTTGAAGTGACAGCAGGAAGGAAACAAACTACTGGCTGTAAATATTCTGCTTAGCTCCACTGTGCTGGGACTTGGGAAAAAAAAATATTGGTGGTTTTAAAACAAAGTAACTGAAACAAGTTATAATTGGCATTTTCCCCCAAGGGTCTGAACAGCAGCATGAAAATCAAAGACCTGCTGTTGTGCTTTTGATGGTGCCCCGTAACATGCTGTTCTGCTCTCCAGGTATTTCCTTCGAAGGGAAAAGCAGGTTCAAAACTACTCTAACATCTGTGATGGTTTATCTGGAGCAGCCAAAGCACAACAGTGTGGCTTTATCACATACACAAGTTTCCTTGGGGGACATCCTTGTACTTCTCCACCTGTCAACCAGGCTATGAGGGGCAGGATCTCTCTTGACTAGCTTTAGTCAGCTCCAAAGCAGACATTTGGGCTTAGGGTCTCATCCCACCCCCCTCTGTAACCAACAGGCAAAGACAGGCACCTCCAGGTATAAATGTATCCCTTCAGAGGACAGATGGGAAGAATAACCCTCCAGAGACACCTGCCTTCCCCAGTTACTGCAGGGCTCTAGCAGACATCTATGGAAACTCCACCAGACTGCTCCTCAAGACAGTAAATGGACGGAACCAGAAGCAGAAACAGCTCAATGAATTCTGGCCAGTCTTTCTGTGGACAGTTAATAGAAAAATGTGAAAGTCTCTGAATGGTCTTCAGTGCTTTAGCAACTCAGAAATCCATTTCCCTCACAAGAACAATGACTCTTGTTTACACTTGCATTCCTCAAAAATAAAGAGTGTTTTCTGGAAAAAGCTTTAGATTTCAGGACTGCCCAAGCACTGATCCTAGTGGCTTCAGAGCAAAGCATAAACATTTTGCTTCTGCTCTTCTACAGTTGCTTAACTGTTACGCTTTTCGCTCTACTGCTTGTGTTGGTACCTCTCCTGAATTGAAAAGATGCTAGAGGCCAAATTCCCGCTCTAATCTCACTCAAGTTCTCATTTCCAAAATCACAAACACACACCTATTGTTTTTGCCCTCCAAGATGTGGCACCTCCACCCTAATCCATCATTCAGCTCCTGACTTCTGGGTGTTGCCCTTTCTTCTCACTCAGGGTGCCAGAACACTTTGCTCCTTTCTTCCATGAGATTGCACAGCCAGAAAGGTCCTGCCTAATGCACCTGAGGAGAGCATGGGCAGATATACAACAGTATGGCACCTCTGCACTTCAAAATTCTATCAGCCAAGTTCAGGTAGGTATTGGAAGAAACTTTTAAATACCTATCTTGATCACTTCCTTTCTATGCAGGCACATTCATGTGCCTTTACTCCATGGGTTGCTAAAGCAGCAGTGGACAAATTAGTCAGGTCCTCAAGTACATGATTTTTTTTTTTTTTCTACAGTGACAATTAGGTTATACATTCAGTTTTAATATCTCTTAATAGCTACATGATTCCTATTATAAATAACTTGCAAGTAAACTTCTGTTGCTGCTCTAGCTAAAGTGAAGAAGAGGAGGGGTTGATTTTGCTGTATCTTTCTCATCATGGCCTGCTCTCAGCTTTCAGAAGCTATAAGCTCACAAACCAGCCAGATGCACAGACTGCCACTGCAAAGTGAGACAAAGAATAAAATCTTCACAATGCATATGTTACAGGTCACCCTGTTTTGTGAACTTTCTGGAAGGAAAAATAAAGAAATAGTGCAGCATGCAGCAGCATCCTTTGCCTGGCAATCATCTCACATGGGTCAAAGAGTTGTCAAGCAGTATGCAACCTCAAGTGGAGTTTCATCAGCAACCTAAGGATGAAAGACTATATTCTGCTTACCTAAGCCAACTAATTCCCCTCTGGAGTATTTTTAAAGATATATCATGTTTTTTACCTTGCTAGCTGAAACCTCTTCAGTAAAAAAGTCACTTCAAGAAAACCTAGTTCTACAAACTCAACAATACAGTTTTTCCAACGAGTTTATTTAAGACTCTTTCACCAATGAACACAAGCTCTTCTTCAGCTTAAGGAAACAGTTCACTTATCAAATCACAGTAGTATGTTGCACAGTTTGCTCCTGCCACATATACATCTGGATAAGCCTCCCACATGAGCATTCCCAAATGACACTGCTACTAGCACTGCCAGTGGTCTGATTTTATTATGCTTTATAGCTTGTACTTCCCCCCTCTTCTTATTTTGCAGAAATGTTTTTCCTTACTGACTCCAAATTTCACAGGAGGCCCTTCTGTTCCCCTGCTACCCGCAGAGTTACACCACCTCCCCACCCCACTGCAGAGACAGTTTGGGGAAGCAGATCCTTTGGAAGCAAGTTCTCCCAAGCCTTGACCTCAGCATGCTTTACTCACAAAATTAAAAGGCGATTTTGCACAGTATTTCTTTTATAGCAATGGAAAGTGGCACTAAACCATACCCCACAGCCAAAGCAAACTCACCTTTGCTTGACTTGAAACACTGAAGCAACGTGGTCCACTGCAGACATGCAGAGCAGCAACGTATCAGCATAGACACTGGTTTTCTTATGGCTCCAAGTGTACCTGTTGCAGAGGTAAACGTCCCCCAATGCTTGGTACCACCACCGCCTTCTACCTCCCTGCCATCATCATCCTCTCTGCTCTGTTCACTGAGCTATCTGCACTGCATACCAGACCACTTCTCTCAAACACTGCTACCTCAAATTAGCAAATATTTTCTAGAGAGAGACCGTATACTTTGCTATCTGAAAACTTCAAAGATATAACCTAGCTGCTAACTCAAGTAACCAAAGATCTACCACTGTGCTAGCCAACATCACTTGAGCTGAAACAAGTCAGGGGAGCGCTCTCAAGCGTATCAGCCAGAAAACTGAAGCAGCAATTGCCTCTGCTGCTGGGATGCCAGCAAGCAGCCACTAGCAGCAAATTTCTGCAACCAGAGATGATGTTCATTTACCCTACAACTCAGCTCTTCTCACATATATTAAAATACCCAGCAGCATACGACAGTCAGGCTCACGCACAGCCAGGAATAATATGGGTCTCGGCACACACGGCTATTTATTTTGAGAACACCTTCTCTTTTGACAGAACGAGTGCCAGGAATAAATAAACCCTAGTTAAATAAAAAGCTCACTGTTCAATTTTTTTTTTTTTTTTTTTTTTAGAACTCGAGTGGCTTATAATAAACTTTCCTAAGTGGATGACTGTCAAATAGCCACTAAATTTCAAGAAAAGCATAGCTCCGTCAGAAAATAAGGATAGCAAAACCAGGATACTAAGTAAAATCTTCATCCTTGTAATTTAAAAATTAAGTGGGCCAATAAGATCTACAGGAAAAGATACAAACAGCTGACAAGGACATGGAAAATAATGAGGCAAGAGTGAACTGTGAAATCTGTACAGCTCAGAAAAGACAGCTGGGATATTTGCCTGGAAGTCTGGTGAAGAGCTATTCCACATCTCAGAAAAATGCAGAAGAAAGGTGTAAGAAACTATGAAGCTAAATATTACCATTAGGTAGACAATAAATTTTGTATTTTAGTAAATATAGCGATGACATGGATTTCTCAGAAAAGGGCTCAAGACATGGCATGGTAGGCACTGAGGAAGAGGTCAGATTAACAGGAAAATTTGAGGCATCCCACTCAGCAAAAAAGCTAGTAGCACATTTTCTCCTATAGCAGTTAGTGCAACTCCTGAACACAGAAAAAACACACCTTTGTGAAGTAAAGTTTTCTGAACTGTTTTTCACTTGTGTGAAAACAAAAAACCAGAAACTCAAAAATGTACCTGGAACAAAAAAAATCTCACAGTACTTTCTTTTGGAAACTCTGAAATAAGGAACTTCTGTACCAGATACCACTCACACGATTTATGACCCACCAGCTTGGTGGTCTCCAGCTGAGTCAAGGACCCTGGAAAGGGCAGCAGTTGCTGACCCACCGTCAAGGGAAGGCAGTTCTGACCAGTGCTGCCAGGGCAAGCAGGGTCCGTAGGTTTCTACAAACCACAGTGGGAAGGTGGGAGCCCCAGCTCCTGATCCATGACACCCCCAAACTGCCCAGGAACTACAAGCAGTTGTCAGGATCCCTGCAACCAGTAGGCAGTCACAGGGTAGTTGCTAGCCTCTGTTTTGTTTGACCAAGAGCTACCTTTTTTTCTTTTTGTAGGTTTAAGGAGCCAGTGATATTGCAGCAACAGCACTATGGAGAGAGTGCTCAAATGCCAGAACAAACCCACCTGTAGTACCAACAGACACAACTCTTCCCAAAGTCACCGAGGAATCTGAGAACCTCGCAAGTTCATTGAGATAAACACTTAGACATTTATAGTGCAGACAGTTACATCTGAGCTAATCCCCCAATGCCTCCTTTTATAGTAAGCAGAAAGCAGCTTTCAGGTCACAACTGATCTGCTTTATCGTACTGGGCTGAGATGAATCACACCCCAGGAACGTCCAGCCCTCCCCTGGCTGAACGTAACAGGAGCTGGGGCTGACTACCTTGTGCGTAGATGACTACATTTGGCCAGATGAGTACTGCCTTCAACACCATTCAGCACGTGCCAGATTTGCAAGGATTTTGGCCCTAGGGTAATGAAGGATGAGGATATCGGCCGGTAATGGAAAAAAAGCCTACGATACTGCCAAACACACTGACATAGATAGCAGAGAAGATCTACCCTGGGTTACTAACTCTGGGTCAGTATTGACTGCAGTTGACCCCAACCAACTCTGCCCAGAACTGATGAACTGGTTCTCCACACCACCCAGGTGCCCAGTTCTGCTGATCAATGCCACTAGTTTCTCCACATACTTGGTTAAGTCAGCAGGACTTCTTAGCTCATCCTTCAGGAGGCAAAGGGGCTCTGCCACATCCCCATCTGCCCTACGGCACCACTGTGGCTCAGCCAATAAACCTCGCCAGGATCAAGTTGGCGTCCACCAGGCACACGTGAAGCCGAAGTAAATCACCCTCTCTTCCTCCCGTCCCATACTGCATGGAGCTGGGCTTTTAGAATCACAGATATAGCCCAAGAGAAGAGAATTAAAGTCACCGCTTTGTTTCCTACTCTCTGAAAGCTGTTATACAACTGGAAGTGACATTTCTGAATGGACACTGAAGTCTCATTAACCCGTCATAATTGATCAAGGTTGAGGAATTTGATAGATCAAGGGTAGCAGAGGCAGTACTTGCAACAAGATCCCTGCCCTCCTTCACTAGAGCCATATTTCCCCATTTTCTTTCCCATCTGAGACTAAACAATGACCACCACATCTTTTTGCCCTTCCTCTTGCACAGACCCAACCATCAACTGTGACAGCTAAATCAGCACACATCAACCCTCACTCATACTGTCACACAACCTAATGCAGACACAGAGCTCAGGCACAACACTATATGGGGATGAACCCTACCTGAAATCTGTCAATAGATTACACAGGAAAAAAAAGAGAAAGGAATTTAAAAAAAAAAAAAAAAAAAGAAAAAAAGAGAGTGACAAAGGTTTCAACAAAAATACAACTTGGAGCTGGATATGCCAATAACTGGTTAGATTAGAGACTTATGGGTTCCCTCTTTTGTCTAAGCTAATTCCTTTTGTATAGCAAATCCTTCTCTCTCCACATGGAGTCAAGAGCACATTGCGTATGTGCAATCACACGTCTCACCCACACTCACAACTGAACTGCTTGAATTAGAAGCCTAGCTGGCCTCAGGTTTCTGTTACAGACCACCTAAAACAAGGAGTGCCTTCTGAGCATTATCTGCTCACTAATAAGGACAAGCCTATGAGCAGCAGGGCTCAAAGCTTTACACATCCCAGGAAAACAGCATAAATCAGGAACTAAACACCCAGCAGTCCTGCTCAGGAAATGGGTTTATTTCAAAGCCAATTTCACTACCTAAAGCATGCATGTGGTGAAGCACAGTCAAGGTCTGCCCCTTCAGATCACTCAAAACGCAAGATACTCAAAATACTTGAAAGCAAAATAACTTTCGAGAGCTGTGGCAATCAACGCCCTTGCTCCTTCATTGTGCCAGGGTCAGCACTTGCATCTCTGCAACCTGTGCAGTTAGTTACACAGTCCCTCCTCTTTTGCATTATATGGAAATCTTCCCTAAAAGACATTTCAGTTGTCTGCTGAAGGTAACAAAGTCCACAGACTACCTGACCAGAAAGGTAAGTTTCTGCCTGTTCTCTCCAAGTGTTCCTTGTATTTGCCTCTGACTTGTAGGCAGCAGAGACAGCCAAGCATCATGGAGTGAACAGCTTCAAGAGGTAGAGCTGTCCCACCACAGAGGGTCCTGCACGACACCTACACACATGACCACATCTTCCCCACTTGCCCCCACAGCTTAAAGGCCACAGAGGTGGGCATAGAGAGGCAGGGTATCTGCTGGTTTGCCTGATGTTGGACATCACCATGGGGTTGTTGCTCAAGCACAAAGCTAACAGTTGTAAATGACCACATGTGCCACATGCAGGTGGCAAAACCACTCAGCTAAGAGACTGTTAACTCATGAAGCTGCAGCACTGTGACCACCTTGGTTCTTCTGCCTGGATCTGCAGCCTGGGAACTCCTCAGCACTGCAACTCCTGTTTGTGCTGAGCTGGTACAGCACCTGCGATAACACCCTGCTCCAAAACTAAGGCTTCTAGCAGCCGACAACACAACTGACTACCATTTCTGTAGACGGAATCTTTCTGTCCAGCCTTAGCTATATGTAAAATCCCTTTTGAGGTTTATTAGTGTTTTTTTCCCCCCACCTCTGTCCTGTCTACCACAAACATTCACACATGCATATGCAAAAAAAGACTAAATCCATCTGTTAGTCAGGCCAGCTGCCTGAAAAATCCTGACAAACAAAATGGAATCAAGTCCCTGTCCTCGTCACAGGAACAGGTTTGGGAACAGCAGACAACAGCAACTCGCAGGGTACAGGGCTGACTTGAGCACTGCAAACGATACCTGCATCTTGGGTAAATTCTCAGCCTCTGTTACAGTTTGAAGGAGAAAGCCCAGCCCAGCCCTCACTCAGGAGCTATTTCAGACAGGGACAGTCCATCAGGGAAGGGCCCAGAGCTTCTCCTTGACACCCGGGCCTTCGCCTCCCGGCAAAGCACGCTCTCTACAGCGCTGCTGGCGTCGCAAAGCAAAGACAAGCAAGAAAGCGGGTTAGCTGGGAAACACGCACGCACGAAGGTGAGTTTCCCCGCTGTGCCCTGGCGTGCTGCGTGCCCTGAGGAGGGCAAGCGTGGCTGCGGGCAGCAGTGCCCACCCGGCTGGC
>NW_010103838.1:0-810 GCF_000699245.1 Pterocles gutturalis | reverse complement strand
AAGTGGTGGTGATGTGTTGACAGGTTATTTAGCATTTAGTATCAGGCAAATTGTCGGAGACTCTCTTTCTTTGAGGTTTTCTGTGAAACTCTGAACCGTTGCCAGGTGATAAAGTCTAAAGCAGCACTTCAGGCATCAATGGCCTCAAGGTTGTGCTAGCTCATTTTGACTTTTGGAGTATACTTTCTATTTGTCTTAAGGAAGGTATAAACCCATTTTATTTTCAAAGGTACACAGTAAGGTATGCACACGACCTTCTCGTGACAATGGTTTGCTATAATGAACTCTGGGTCTGCAAAATGAAGAGTGCATCTGCGCCTGTACACCTCTCCTGGAATATTTTAGCACTAAATCTTGTTTTCAAAACATAAGTTGTTAGTTGTGAGTACAGTTATTTTTTTCTCAATTGGTAAAACTTTAGTGTGGCTCTATTCTTTTCTCAATTGGTAAAACAACGGAAATGGCTTAAAAACAATGGAATAGGTGAACAATTCTGTTCAGTAGAAAGCTATCGTTTCTTGTGGCTCAGGCACTTGCAAAGGACAAGCAATTCTGTTTGTCAAGACAAACGACAATATACTGTGGTCATTTATGTGATGATGGAAAACATGGATTGTTCCAGGCACAATCCGTGCTCTGCCATCACAGTATGGCTGTGTAAAACAAAAGAACAGCAGGGGGCCTCCTGAAGTTGAACAAATCTGAATTTGTATGTGGAAATAGTGTTCTTCACCTCTGAAAAAAGAAAAATAAATAAAAATAAAACGCTAGGTCTTTCAAAGTATTTCATGCAGTGAAGATTTAAAGTTT
>NW_010103837.1:19876-34807 GCF_000699245.1 Pterocles gutturalis | reverse complement strand
ATTAAAATAAGTATTAAAATAATAAATAAAAAAGAAAAGAGATCTTATGATCCATTTCTGTAACAATTTAGTAGTGATAGTATTTACCAAAAATGCAATTAGCAGCAGGCTTACTCATCACCACTCCTCATCTACATGCTCATCTCCTAAGAACATTCCTTTTAAAACTTGGTAAGGAAACAAAGACAGGAGAAACTGAATTCTTTCTCTCTCCTTTTATGCTGCACTGCAACAAAAATTCAAGACCTCTGGGACTGGAAGGTGACACTATGATTGGGAGGATGATTCTAGGGATAACATAGGCTTACAGTTTCTGCTTCAAAATTAGGAGCACCTAAATATTAATCAAAAAGGCCTTCCACAAAGCACAGTTTATCAAGTAAGTAACTAAATAAGCAGATAAACAAAACAAGTTTCTAAAAAATGGGGATCAATGAGCTCCAGATGGGACCCCAGGTCAAATCAATTAATTTGTACATTTTGATAAAAATTTGCAAACTTGTACAGCAAAATTATGGTTCTCAAAATTCTTAAATATAAATATGCTTATTTCAGAACATTGGGCTAGTAAGGGAAATGTCAAAGATTTGCAGATTTTTTTTTTTTTTATGAAATGAAGCCACTTAATTTATGAAATTACATTCCATTTTAAAGTAAATTACTTAAATACAAACTAAGATAGGGTAAAGCAAATTTTTACATTTGATGTAATTTTATAAAAATTTCAATTTTTGTAGCTCACGGTTGCTGCAGTATTAGAAAATAAAGACTTTAAGATTGTGTAGTTAAACTGAAAGATTCATGTTGTGGGTAGATTGAGACAGTAAAGATATCCAGGGAAGCTGAGCACTGTGAAAGTAACAGAAGTTTTTCTGGAAATGGATGAGGCTTTGAGCAACCTGGTTTACTGGAAGGTGTCTCTGCCCATTGCAGGGGGATTGGAACTAGGTGATCTTTAAGGTCCCTTCCAACTCTAACCATTCTTCGATGCATAGAAACATGGAATGGTTTGGTTTGAAAGGGACCTTAAAGATCACATAGTTCCAATCCCCCTGCCGTGGACAGGGTCATCTCCCTCTAGACGAGTTGCCCAAACCCCTCACCCAGCCTCGCCTTGAACACCTCCAGGGATGGGGCATCCACAGCTTCTCTGGGCAATCTGTTCCAGTGCCTCACCACCCTCACAGTAAATAATTTCTTCCTAATATCTAGTCTAAATCTACCCTCTTCCGGTTTAAATCCATTCCCCCTCATCCTGTCACTACATGCCCTTGAAAAAAGCCTCTCCCCATCTCTCCTGTAGGCCCCCTTCAGGTACTGAGACTATAAGGTCTTCCTGGAACCTTCTCTTCTCCAGGCTGAACAGCCCCAACTCTCTCAGCCTGTCCTCGTAGGGGAGGTGTTCCAGCCATCTGACCATCTTCATGGCCCTCCTCTGGACTCACTCCAACAGCTCAATGTCCTTCTTGAATTGGGGGACAGAGACCTGGATGCACTATTCCAGATGGGGTCTCAGAAGAACAGAGTAGAGGGGTAGAATCACCTCCCTCAGCTTGCTGGCCACACTTCTCTTGATGCAGCCCAGGATCCCACTGACCTTACCCATCTGCAGGACCTTGCGCTTGGCTTTGCTAAACTTCATGAGGTTGGCATGGGCCCACCTCTCAAGCCTGTCCAGGTCCCTCTGAATGGCATCCCTTCCCTCTGGCACGTTGACTGCACCACACAGCTTGATGTCATCAATTCTATGTTTCTATGAATCTATTAAATCCTTAACCTGGCACAAGTAAAATAAAGTGTTTTATTAGCAAAATTAACTGTTCGTCTACAGTTTTAGCTCAGATATTTTTCTTATTTTTGCTTTCCTTTCTTTCTGAACACTTTTTGTTCTTTTTTTTTTATATTTAATTCTTAGTGTAGCTCACATTCTCTTTTTCTCTTCTTTTGCTGTCTATTTTTGTTTCTACCATAGTTCCCTTTCCTGTTTTAAAATTGTTCTTCCTTTTCCTTTCTTTTGATATCTCTCAGTTATCTGTGGTCAAGCACTTTTCTTCCTTTGTGATATTTCTGTTGCTCTCATTTCAGTGGTTTTAGATTTCATTTTTCATTGTATTTCATATAATTTTTTTATTTTGCATTAGCCTGCTTTTCTAAAGAAGGTTGGCTTATTCAAACACTATATTTTTTCACCTGTCTATCTCTCTCACATTGGTAACTTCTAAATCTGATGGCCCATTAACCAATACTGACAGAAGAGTACAGAGTCTTACAGACAGGGCATTTCCCAATAGGTTTGGGAAAGTTGGCAGCCGTCCGGACAGCAGAGATCCAAATCAATGTCTCATCACATGAAAGATGGTTTCAACCACACGCAGTTCTGAGAAGCAGCAGCCAAAGACACTGGTGCTGACTTCAGCCAGCCCAGTGCACGTTGCAACTTGCTTTGACAAGAAGGTGAGGAACATGGGTGAGCAGCAGCCCCAGACACTGGCAAGAGGAGAACATACCTCAGCAATCTGCAGGAAATTGGGCAGCTTCTTTAGTTTTGTTGCTCATCAACTTTTATTTTCTCCTCTTCTTCCTACACCTCTGGAGTTAAGCTAAGCCAAATGCTTTGACTCTGTAGAATGCTGCTGCAGTGATCAAGCTGTTGAATTTGTCCCTGATATACATGACAAGGGACTTTCATGGCCAGGTCAGGAGACACACCTTTATTCCACTGTGTACAAAATGGACCTATTTACCAATACAGAACAAGCGAAGTTTTTAGAATTGTGGTTACGAAATAAATGCATTTTGAGGTCCTAAATTATTGCATAAGGGAAGCCAAGTCACTAGCACAGTTTCTAAAAGTTGGAAAGTTTGCATTTCTCTATTTTTATTGTACCAGAAACAAGAACATGATGCTTAATTTTGCAGCATTTCCCTCCATTTTAAGGAGTATTTCATAATCTTATGCATTCCAGTCAGTGAAACAAACAAACCACCCCCCTAAATCTGATTCAAACTAGAAATTTGGGATTCCCAAATCATCTGTTGCAACAGCTGAAGTACAGCAGATGGAGGAAAATCATGCACTAGGCGCACTATAGAGCACAGGAAAAGGCAGATGCTTCAGCTAAAGATACATGCATCGATCTTCACCGAAAGCACATGCAGCATTAAGAAGTCAACAAGAAATAGCTAACAGGAAGTCTAGATAACAACATATTCTATAAATTCACCGATTTATACATCACCAAAAAAAAAAACAAACAAACAAACAAACAAAAAAAACCACCTCAAACCCCCCAAAAAACAAAAATACGACAAAAAAACCCAGAGATAACACTGTAAGAAGGGACCAGAACTCTGTTCTCTGCAGGAAACCTCAGAAGCAAATACAGCTTGCTCTGTCTCACACTCCCAGTGATTTTGTGAAATTACATTCGATAACATAGGTAAGATGTGGAGTTCCCAACACATCCTAATTAAATCAATAGCTTAAATGTTACAGACTCTTGTGAAAGTGAAGAATTTTGTATCTAATCCCTGTACTCTGGAGAAGGCATAGAATTAAGATTCCTTATTCCTTATTCCTTGTTCTTGGCCAAATACTGTAGCTGTAAACTATATGTAAAAAGTGGACATAACTTACTTTTCTTCCAGTTACCACATTTTGCAAAGGATGCATCTGAGTATTTTTGAAATATTTTAGTCACTACATAATCCAGTCAGTATATGTGAGGTATATACAGAGTGTATCTTAAATAAGTTTCACAACAGAAGCATGCAGTGTTTTATTTACTTTCTAGATCATTTTATGGTTCAGCTGAGAGGCAGTTCACTTCATCCGAACAGGTGTGAAAGAACTGGAGAACTTCCAGATCACTTTTTAGTTTATGAAATGTCAATGGCTGATGGATGTTAGTGTTTTCGTATTTCTCTTGGACAGGAATAAAAGTAGATTACAATTCTGATTTTGGTAAGAGAGTTTAAGAGACAGTTGTCTATGTTTTGGAGGCATCTATGGCCTTTAGTGGTCTTATCCATGTTTCCCTGAAAAAAAAAAAAATTACTTTATTACAAAGTCAGTATCATTTGAACAGGGATGTCTAGATCCATAAAAATAAATGAGAATGCACTTCCCAAACAGCACTGAAAGCAGACTCTAAAACGGGATGTTCATGAAGAGAAAGAAATATATAACACAAATCAACCAGTGCCTTAGAGGAATGATTTGTCAGTTAGCTCTCTTCACACTTATCTCTATAATTCTGAGTCCTCTCTCCCAAATTCCTGATGTTTGTATTCTCCCTTCACTACTCTTCCATAATCAACCCTGATTGATTCTTATTTCTTTCCATCCTGTTCTCTACTACCCTTAATCCCACTATATTAGAAATACCCACAAGAATGCATTTATTTTAATAAACTTCTTAGCTACTGCTCCTTCTGTTACAGTTGTCACCACCTACAACTCTGAATCAAAATCACTTTTTTCTTGTACTTTTGATATTCTACCTAATTCTAGGATGATCACTGTCAAAAGGTTCTTCTTCATAATGAAGCTGCTGAGAAAGCCATAAGTAAGAACTGATTTAATTTACCTTTCATATAACTGTAAAGCCTGAAATTTTTCCTAAAGTGTTTCCTGTATTTACATTAATTTATTTACTCTGAAATCCAATAAATATACCTTTAGGTGTCATAAATCAATCTAATCTAGATTATGTCTTTAAAAATCAACTTTTAAAAATTTTTTGACAACATTTGTCAAGCTATAATGCATGGAAATTTTCAAACAGGTAATTTTGGACAGCAGCTTTCCTAGATTAGAAACAATGTGTCGTCTGATGCTCACCTAAAAATCATTAAGTAATTGGGATATAAGCTTGTGTGATCAAATTCTAAGGTAAAGAGATGTGCAATTTTGTTACAAACTAATAAAAACCACTCAATTTGGATCCTGTATTTAAATCTTAGTCTAGTTAAAAAAAAAAAAAAAATCAAACCCCAAAAATAAAACAAAACAAAACAAAAAACCAGAAAAACTTTAGGATAGATTATCAATCACTGTGCCTCCAGCTAAACAAAGTTCTCATTTTTCCTCCAGCAACAAAGACAGGAACTACTCATAGTAATTTACAGGCTTACAGTTTATAGTTGTAAAATGTTCATTCCTGTATTCTTTTAAACATTGGCTCTTTGGAAAGAGGGCATAATTTTCCTCTTTTAGATCAAAAGGGCAGGAAATAGTGTATTGAATTTCAAAAAACCTTTCAGTTGGACTGTAAGTAATGACTAAATGAGAAGCCATGAAGTAACAGCTTTATTCAGTTGCTGTTGCTGTCCTCACCCTGTTTACACACTGAACTGAGTCACCTCTTGTGCAGTATCTTTGTGTAACTCCAGCAAAACAGCCATAGCTGAAGCTTGTTTCATTACAGAGTCAGATACTAACCAAAGTGCCTTTAAATGCTCTTTGCCTACTGTTATTGAGCTGCTTCTAACAGAAATAGGAAAAAATTACTGTACAGTTTAGCTAGAAAAATGCACGCCATTGCGGCAAGCACAGGAGGCACTGAGAGCTGAGGCATTCCTCTTGTCAATAGTGAGACAACAGAGGAATTGAGAGCAAAGATCATCGCATGATGATCTCACTGTGACCATAATTTAGGTTTTTGTTTTGTGTGTATCTGAAAGTGGACACTTATGCATGAGAAACAACTTCATGAGGGAGGAGAAATGATTTTTTGAATAAAATATCTCATGCAAGTTCTGTCTTTTTTTTTTTCTTAAAGTTGTAGTCAATCTCAAAACCACAAAGTTAAACTCTAATGTATTCTAAGTGACATAGGCATTAAGTAGTGATTTCAGAAACACAGAAATCCTATTCTGTCATTTGACAGAAATCCAGAAACTTGTCTACACTTTAAGAAAGATTGGGAATTTAGCATATACTTTTTCACTTTTTGAATTAATATATCTTTATATTAAAATTTCCAACCGTAAAAGTGACTTCCTTTTAAGTAAACCACACCATGAAAAAAGCTAGCAGAAGCCCTTTTTCTCCAATACATATGCCTTTGGGCAAAAAACAAACAAAAACTCCGCACATTGTAGTCCAGTAATCCAGTATTTGGTTTGCAGTGATGCTGCTGCTTTGTTTCTTTGGATCTCGCATCTCCTTTCTCATTGTTAGTCATGAGTTATTTATTTTTTTAAACTCTGGAGTTGTATAACATTATTATGTAAATGTTTCCTTATCCTCCAAAGCAGCAGCCTCTGTTGAGAAGTCAAGCAATACTGCAGAGGGCTGCAACAAGATTTGAGGGTTTGACACCTGACCTTTGGGTGAATACATTTTAACCATGAGACTTGATTACCATGCATAGGATGACTGGAGACTGTTTCTCCTATGCTTGATTTAAGAGGGCACAGATCAGCTCCTCCATAAAGCTCATGATAGTAGTGCCTATCTCAGAAAATTCTGCTTTCAATTTCTTAAGTTATGCAATGCTAGGTTTGCCAGCCTTCACGCACAGTCGTGGTGGGAAACACAGAACAAGGCTCACACAACCTGTTGAGCGGTTCCACTCGTTTGACTGGCTGCGCTGAGTCCATCAATCAACTTTCTCACGCAAGACATTATCCGCAACTGCTGAAGTACAGAGGCTGCAAAATGTTTCTTACTGTGTTGAAATTATTCTTGAGGCTAAAAGCTATGTTTCAGACAATGCTCAGAAGTTTACTACATTTGCAGTGAATGGGAGAAGGATGTCATAAGAAAACAGTTCTTCAGTCTCACTCAGCTCATTATCTTACATTTTTTGACTCATACTTCAGAAGTTGAATAGCTTGAGACAAATCTAAATAATTCTTGGCATCTGATTTAGGTTCATCCTTCCTCTAGTCCTTATTAGTGTTACAGTTCCTTGCTTGACAGGGTAACAAGCAACTTAGATTCTCCCTTAATTCATTTCAAAGCATGTTAGCCTTAGAGACATTTATCTGAAGTGAGTTGAGAAAAAAGACTATTTTTTCCTTTTGTTCAACGAAGTAAAACTATGAGGTTTAACCTCATGCAGTCTGTCCTTTTAACAGATTTTAAAAGAAGAAAAAAATATTTCAAATTCATCTAGATACTTCAGCCAAAACAGATAAATGACATGTAATGAAATGTGCTTTTAGGGTTTGTTTTTTAATTTACCATCAGCAATTCTTAAACCATCCATTAAAAGCACTGCCGAGGGGAAAAGAAAAAGTCAAATGAAAACCTGTTTGATTTTATAGAAGTTGCAACTGGAGTTGTAATTATGTCCTCAGAACATAATTATTTAGAATTTTTACATTAGTGGATGTTCTGAACAGGCAGAATTATTAAGAACTTGAGTTAATTAACATCAAGCTTTTAATATTTTTGATATATAACTTTGAAGAAGAGAGAGAAGTGTCAGTTTAAGGCCAGGACTTGGAAGCTTAACATATTAGTTTCTTTTGAGCAACTAGGATGTGAGTAGCTCTGCAAAAGACAAAAGGTTCCGTGTACAAGCCCTAGAATTATTAATATGCATTTTGATGAGTAAAAGACATTAGAAGCTTTTCAAACTAGAATTTGCAAGCTCAAAATTGGCATTAACATTATGCCAAACTGTAGCAACATACAAGTTTGATCATAAGAGAATGATGAACTTGTTGAAAGCGAGTGTTCTATATCGTCTAGACAGTAAGAATATTACCCATAGAGCTGCATGATCATAAAAGGTAGATATTTGAATATGAAACTTCCAGTTAATTTTCCAATATCTCTTCCTAAGTTTCTCAACAGATTTGAGCAACAACAATAAATGAGTAAGTGGGTGAATCAGCTCCCTGACTTAGGAAAAATAAGAGGGCCATGATCATCAATGAATAGTGTAGAAAAGCAGAAAATAAAATGAAATTCTACATATTAAAAGAAAATATATGTTTTTCATCCTCTGAGGAAGAATAAACATTATTGACACCTCTGAATTTAGGATTTTACAATTCATATACGAGCTTTACTATCTAATTCAATACCTTGGCTTTCTAATTACCTAAGGTCTTATTTTATTTCCCTGTTTCAGAAAAGATAGCATTTCTATTCACTTTAAAGGTGGTGTTAAACACATTTCTGTCACAATCTGATGCTTTCTATAAGTTGATACTGCAAATCAGTAACTCCTGTGGTTCATCTTGCTTCTCATGGACACTCTTTTTAGAATAGAATAGGATATTCCCTGGAGGAGTTTTTTTGATGTCTGCTCAAGGAGCCTGGACACCTATCTCAAAATAATTTCTGAATTACAATAAAAAAGACTGGTGAATCACGTTCATAAAGGCTTAAACTGTTTTTCAGAACTGTAATGGAAAGACACTCCTCCATTCACTTTTCAGAATCCCTCTTGTATCAAACATCAGAAGTGATCATTCTTGTCACAGCCTCTCTGCTTATATTTTTTAATTAATATTTGAGTATTCACAAAGATGGCTAGCATTTTTCTGGAGGTTTGCAATAAAGCACTGAAATGGAATCCAGCCTCTGGATCTTCATTAACATATTCTGGTTTTAAAAAGCGGGGAGACCTCCTACTATTGCCGGATAGGAATAGTCAAGATATGTATAGTATGTTGGCCGATGGCTGTTTAGGGCTTGTATTGTATGGGGTTGCAACAGAAAAATGTAACTATGGTTAAACTAACAGTGATATGTTTTTCAAATATTCAGCTATCAGCTTCTGATTGGAAAAAATATATAAAATGCCCTCAATTTCTTTCTTCCTTTTCCCAAGGATAACTTTACAAGCCCTGAAGTTGTGTGGGAAAAAAAAAAAAATAATAATTGAAACAATTGAAGAATAAAGTCCAAGTACAGAAATATACATAACTTGACCTTATTTAATTGTGTTTGAGGTATTCTACATATCCCTATCAATCGTCAATCTATTAAAAATCATTTTTCCTCCTTATATTTTATGATCCTACAGAAATAAGCTATGTGAGGTAAAATAAATTGTTTCTGTAAAAGATTAGGTCCCAGAAATTTACAAAGATTCTATGTAAATGTTACTTTGACTGCTTTATGAAGAAAAAATTAATATTGCCTTCCCTTGAGCCCTCCAAAATCTACAAAAAAGCTTTTTCTTTGCTAAGTGCATCTTGAAGCATCAAGTGCCATACAAAAATACCCTGAAATATATTTCAGAAATTTGCCATGGGAAGCTTAGTTAAAAACAATCATATCATACTTTAACCTTTGACTTTTCTTTGGTGATGGAATGCTTTTTCTTTATGGCTTATCTAGAAATGAGACTTGCACTGACCACAGAACATTATGCCTGCCTTATTACTGTGAGTTAATAGTAGCCTGAGGACTCCTTTTGTTCTCAGCTCTGCTGTTTATTCTTTTCACCCAGAGGTCAGTAGCTGCTCAAACCATCAGGAACTGCTGAAAACATGTTCACATTTTCTTTTGAACCAGCTGCTGATTCTGAGACAAAAGGCCCTGTATGGAAGTCCTTACTAGTAAGGAGCTGTAAAAATACAGTTTTTAAGCATACACTAAAAGAATAAGGGAAAATTGACAGAATTCTTTTGTAAGCTTTATAGTAGAATTGGGTGTTTTTTCAAGAAAGCAAAGGTATTTTATATAGAATACAATAATAATACAAAGCAAGGCTGACTGATGTAGTTACTGGTCCAGTGAAATCATTTAATGAGTTCCCTGAATTTTCCAAAAGACTATGTTCAAACTACTTTTTAAATATTGCAGATGGAAGCATGAGTGAAAATATTGTTTTGTAGTATCTTGGACAAATCCTGAACTCATGAACTTGTTTTTAAAAATTAGTGGAAAACAATTGAAGGGCTTAATTTTCTATTGAAGCCAAATAATTGAAAATTTTGTTTCTTCAGTTAGACGCATTGTCTGATTTTAAACAGGGAGGAAAATACCTTCACAGGAATAAACTGTATAACAAGATTATATAAACTAGGCAAATCATGGTTTCTCATGTAAATCCAAGGGGAGCGATTTTAAAACTATTCTACCAATGCAAAATTCACCCCATTTCTCTGGATCACATAACGCTAAATGTATTACTTACAGCTCACTGAAAGCTCAGACTAAACAGCACGGGCACAGAACTTCCCAGTCCCGAAACTGTCTGGAAAGTTGCCTGAGTTAGGACTGTAGCTTTCAGTTTTAAGATAAGGATAAAACTAAGAGATAGATTCAGCAAAAATTTCTATGTCTATCAAGTGGGACTCCATTAAAAACAGGCTTAAGAGCCTATGTTCTGATGGCCCATGTTATGATGGCTCTGAAGACATGGGTGGCCTGCCCCCCTCCCATGCGTGTTTTTAAAGCCACCTCAGTAAAAGTGCCTTTGCCCAAGTGGAGCATAATAATCATTAATCCTCCCCGTAAGGCCCTAGAGGAGCTTTCTTAGAATATGCTTAGTGTATTAGTTCAATGAGGCCATTGCAGGAACATGCAACATTAGCAGGAGGCATTCCTTTCCTAAGTTCTGCTGTAGTCAAATTAAGCAGTAGCACAGTAGCTATTTCTCTTGAAGTCTGTTGTTGCATACAGATTGCCTGTGTATAAAAGATGGATTTATGAAATAATCAGAGCAAGACTCTTTTTAAGATGCATGACTAATAGTGTGCTCTATGCCCTAAGACCTGATACTCTGTCTTTTCACAGGATTATTTTGATTGATTTATGGTATATTCCTTTGGCAAAGAGAAAACTGACAGTCCACAGACTGCAAAACATTTTGCTGTTTAGAAGTCTTAGTTTTCTGAAATCTAAATAGTTAGGAATTAAGTACATTTTAGCAAGAGTGTGTTTTTTTTTTTTTTTTTTTTTAATAACACTTAAAGAATTTAAGATGTTTAAATATTGTGTTAATACTTTGATTATTCATTGAAATATATTACTTTAACTTTTCATTTTAAAACATCTGTCATAGCAACTAGAAAGATTTTTAATTGATCTGAAAAGTATTTTCTTCCAAATTTTATTCTGAAAAGGTTTGACTAATATTTCTTTCAAAGAAAAGTCATAATTTTCACAGAAGATCCAGTTCTTACCTGTCTGTATCAGTTAAAGGAAAAAAAATAAATGTATGCATTATATATTCATTATACACACACACGCACATGTATATAAATCCATGAAGAAGACTGAAGCCTATTGTCTTCATAAAGTTATTTGTCGCTCTTGCTGACTACTGCTGGAGCAGCTGTATTGGTCAAAAAACCAAACCAAAACAAAACCCTAAAAACCCCACAAAGCAAAACTAAAATCAGGAATGCATTTTCAGCACTGTATTATGCAATTTTGTTCAGAAATTTAATTTATCATGACGATAAAGTGCATGAGATCTGTTTACACCTCCAGTGCTGTCCGTTAAGGAGCTGCACAACAGAATTATACGTCACATGGAGGAAAGTTGTAGGATTCATGACAGACAGAGAGTGAATTGACTTGTCAGTCACACAAGTAGAACATCTGAGGATTGCAAATGGAATCTCATCAAACTTAATTTCTATTCCACTTTATATAGCAAATGCCCAAACTGAAATTACACATTGTACTGTGACTGAAGGAACTTGCACTTTCTGGACAGCTGCATTCCTTGAGCCTGTCAGTACCTCTAAAAAGATAACAAAACTGTCCTTAAGAATTAAAAGTGAAAGATGAGATAAACAGAGGAAATTTGCTCATCTTAAGTGCTGTGGTTTTGTGTGTTTAATTGCAAAGTAAGAAAGACAGTTTTATTCAGCTTGCGTTAAGCATCCTATTGTCAAGCCCAACATGCTGTTTGGTGAAATGGTATGAAATAATTGATGTTACAGTAAATTCCATTGTAAAGGACCAAATAGGTTAACAATATTTCACCATCCTGTCCATATTTTAAAGCTTTGCATGTTCTTGTTTCTCTAGAGAGCACAGAGTATTGCTGAGTTCCTCATAGATCTAGGGTTTATCTGAGATGGTCTCAGCTGCTACTGAAGCTGATAGCTACTTTTAAAATCATCAGCAGTAGTGAAGAAAGCAGTCTTTGCATGTTCAAAAATGTAACTTGAAATTGAACTTTTCTTAGGCACCCTCTGATGGAAGCTAGCAATGTTGAATTTCACCTTCAGCCTAGTCTAGCAGTGGTGGCTGAGCAGACAGTGCATGTGAGGTGGGGACCCGCACAAGTATGTTCGTGCTTCATTTATTAACAAGCTAAAACCATGATTTCCTAGTGATCCTAACTAGTTGTGATTTGCTAGTGACAAGGTCAGTAGTCCATGCTGAGCAGCAAATCCCATGCTGCTCTGTCAAACTCTTTGAAGCAGGCAGCTTTGTTCTGCAGCAACTTCCCACCAGTGACAACTCTGTCTTGTATGGAGATAAGATGGCACTGCTTAGCTCTCAGTGATGCATTTTCTCTCTGAACACTAATTCTGGGCTTCTGATTATTCCCTGTTCAGAAGTCTGTCTTTTTAATCACACTTTATCATCACTTGTGATTTTCAGACAACCTTGTATGGATAACTGCTGAAGAAATGTGTGTATGTTACATATCGCATACCTTTATAAATAAGTATAACAGTTAAACATAAATAGTACTGAAATATATAAAGAAGAAACAAACAAATAAATCAGTATTCACTGATACTGAAAAACAAAAACAAAGCAAAACCATGCTGAACTGGATTCAAGATTTAAAGAGGATAATACTAGTGTAGGGGTCAAAAAATTAACATAAATAATAATAATTAACATCCAAAAAGACAGATCCAGAAAACTTAGTCATTATTTAAACCTAAAAATCCACATGTATTAATGTATTAAGATGCATTTTCAACAGCTGTAATTCTAGCATGCAAGTGGTTTGAGTTCTTCTCAAGTCACAAAATAACCATTCAGAATGATGGCTTAACTTACTTTGCATTTAATCATAACATGCAACATCACAACATAATCATAACATGTTGTCTGATTGAGGCAGTTTTCACTTAAATTTAGCTTTTACTAGAGTGGAAATGTGAAAAAGATACCCTAAGCATGGTATTTCTTAAAACGTCACATTTTTAATTTGACATATAACATTTAAAATGACATATTTTAAATTAATTCATAAAATAACTAGCAGTCCTAAATTCTCAAAATCTTTTTTTCAGAAGTTAACATCCTTAGTTTAGGGAAAATGCAACATAAACAACATATGCTCATTTATAACAAAGGGACTTATTCAAAGCTGGTATTGACATCTTTTTGACATCTGACATACAATATGCATGAGGACAAGATTCAGATTGATAATTTCTGAATGAAAAAGTTAGAAGAAGGAAAATCGAAGGTTGCTCTAGTAATGTTAAATTACCTGTGTTATTCTTATTGAATGTATTGAAAAACAAGTTTAGCTGTCTTCCCAGATACTGACAACCAGAAACTATTTCCAAAGTGATCTTGATTTCTCTGAAGCAAGCATATAGTTCTACTGCAAGTTTTTTGCGGGCTTTTTTTCATTCAGTCAGTTCTGCTACTACTTATTTATAAACAATTATCAGAGCCCTATGAGATTAATCAAAATGAACAAAATGTACTCTTGAATTATTTTGCTTAATTATACCAAGCAGAAACTTGGCTGAGAGGGTCAAGTGTGATAATATGTACTCAAAGTTCTCAGTATTCTGTAATAAAATTACTTTGATCTTTGAAAAAAGTCATAAAAGAGGAACAAATACCACTAGTTGCATAATTGTGTATTTTTCCAATATACATATTTTCCCTAAAAATTGTAATAGAGAGACTCCACAAAATCAATTTAGGACTGTTCACAAAAAGCTTAGTTTCTTGTCAGCTAAGCAGAATTTCACAGATCTACTAAGATCCATAAAAAAAATAGGCTGAAAATTACACACTTATTCTTTCTAGAAAAGTCTTTTGCGTGCAATGAATTATTTGCCTTATAGGCCCAAATTGTAGATACTGAGGGGAAAGGAAGGCTGTCTGTTATTTTTCTTTACTTCCAATGTGCTGAATATAGCTTCCTATTTACAGAACAGAATAAAAACACTAAGTCATCTGGAAAGCTTGGGGTTTACCGTTTGCTTGATTTTATTTGGTGTTCATGTGAGAGTATGGAGACAGGAAAAAACACTCTGCACATGGATTGCAAAGCAAACTCACAGCCCAGATGGCTATGCCTGTCACCTATCTGGGCACATGGCAGAGGAAAAAAGTTGGTTCTTCGTTCTACCAATGCAACATATGGAAAGAAAGGGAATTGTATACACTTAGTATTTAACCATGTTTAACTACACACATTATTTTTGCAATATGGACATCTGCTTAAAATTTTGAATGCCTTGTATGAATTATTTTAGATAAAACAAATGTATGTGGTTTGTTCATTTAACACTAATGAATAACTGACGAAGATAAAATGCTAATAATCTGTTTGCATTTATAAAATGCCTGTGCACAACACATATTTTGGCTCTGTTTCCTTAGCTTTCTGGGACATTATCAGCCATGCAGGACCATATGTCATCAGGAATAATCACAAATGATCAGCTTGTTAGACTTGTTAGCCCAAAAACCAAAAGTGAAAAACCTCAGGAACATATAAAATAAAACTTAATTTTTATACATTAAATGGATGTCTTAAGAACTCCAATTTATTTAAGTCCCTCACCAGTTTTAAGTCAAAATGTTGAGATTTATATTTCAGCCAGGTTTGAACAGATGTTGAACTACTCACCTGCTTTGGAACACATTTGGACCTTCTAAGTTCCCGTTTGGACTGAAGAACTAAGCACCTAAGCAGCAACTTTGGCAGTATTATTCCTCTTCTCCCCATATCAGAGACTGTCCACAGCTTCTTTACCATAGAGGTAAAACTGTTGCATCATGACAGACAA
>NW_010103837.1:0-19866 GCF_000699245.1 Pterocles gutturalis | reverse complement strand
TTAAATAGTTAGATGGCTTGAAGAATTGTCTCCATAGGCAGTTTGGACAGCTTGATCACTATACGTTTAAAAACGGAATTCAGCTTCAAATTCAGATCCCTAAATACAGAGCTTATAAAAGAGTTCTCTATATGTGACTTAGTTATTTAGAGCTTTCACTAGATCCAGTGAAGGTTTGCTGAGGTGCCAGACTCCCTGTCTACTTGATTAAAGTAAATTATGTCATTCCTAGACATTAGAAGGCACCCACTTCAGTGGTGCCAAGTGTTGTAATTCCAGAGCACAGATTTGCAGGGATGGCAACCTCAGAGTTTCTTTTTTTTTTTTTTTTTTTTTTTTTTTTTTTTTTTTTGGTGGGTGTATATTTTACCTCTGAGTTTTAAAATTAACATGTTAATTACTTGGGGTTTTTTGGGGCTTTTTTGCACTGAATTAAAAACAAAACAAAACAAAACAAAACAAACAAACACGTACCCCCCAAATACCAGAAAAAAACACTGATGGGAGAAATACTCTCCTAGAATATATTACTGAAAAAGGTATTGCTTAGACGAGAACTGGAGAAAATGTGAGTTTTAAACAAGAGCAGTATTGAACTAATAAGGTAGAAAGAATTTTCTAATATGAGTTCCTTAGACAAAGATTTATCACTTGCTTGTTGAGCCTGACTGACCGTGAAAAGAAACAAGTAATTTCACCTCAGAGACAACACATCTTCAAAATTTAGTGCGACACCCTGACTTTCAAATTTTTAAGTCAAGTCCTCACACAAGAGGCTTATAATTCTGTTTGCCAGAACTCAGGCTCAGAGTTTAAATTAATGCCAGAGGTGAAATATAAAATTTTCAGCTGAAACTGGACCAATTAAACTATTCAGCTTGATACTGCCTTTGAATTTCATGAGGAGATTCACATTTCTGTTAGCTTGTTTGATTGGCTTCATAGGGTGTCCCGCTTACTGTTAATGTAACATGTTTTGGGGGTCTGTCACCACTCTCATTCTGAAAAGAAGTTTCGGTGGTGCTTCCATCAAGACAGAGGCTTTTCAAGAGAATTTTTATGGATCAGAAGACTTTATATATGTGCTGCAGGTAAGATTTTATGCAGCCGAATTAGAATTAGGCTTCATGAGAGCTCAGGCATTGAAGCCCGCAGAGGTTCTCTGGAGAACACTTACAGAAAAATTATTCTCCTCAAATCATATGTTTTTTATGGTTGAATATTGAGAGTGTGATTTTATTTCCTATGGAAATCAGGGTCAATGTGAATGCTTCTTTTTTTAGTATGTTTGGAAAGTGACAGGCCCTGGAAGCCAGTTTCTCAGTGTCTGCTAAATCCCTGCAGGGGATACCACGGAAGCCAAAGGAAAGACAAAATCATTGAAATAAAAATGAATTTGCTTTTTCTGCATATTTTTCTGCTTCTTAAAAATAAATCACTCTCTATTTTTCCTTTTCATAGTTATATGAGAGACATACAGCATATATTATATTTAATTTCTTGCTGAGTTATTTCTTTCAAACGAAAGGTTCTTTGCTTTCAAATGACTTAAACCTGCTTATTTCTGTGCATTTTCACACAATCTATGCATCTGAATTCAAAATTATAGTCCTATGCTAATATTAAGAATACTTCAGGTGTGACTGAGACCCTTTTGATGAAGTTACCCCTGAGTCTAAGGTCTCAGATGTGCTGCAGTTTGTTGCTCTCACTTGGGACAATGACTCTACTTTGAAGTTTTTTTGCCAGCAGTGAGGATTTCACCGTAATATCTTTGTCTATTCAATAAGAAAAGTTCAGTATCTGGCAAGAGGGAGAAAGAAGTAGTAAGAAAGCTAACTGTCAAATACATGAAATGATTGCATACAAAAGTAATTGCCTTTTGATCTTGTCTATGAATCATCTTGCTCTACTGTCTGTTATTACAAGACTTGAACACCCTATAATAATGAATGGAGGTTTGTAATGCCTAATATGCACCACACAGAGTAATGCCAAAAAGCTTGTGTCTTTAGAACAATGATTTTATTCTTACAGAAGGTGGGAGGCTATGACCTTAAGAAAGTAGGTATGATATAGTGAGAGAAGAAATAGGTAAAAGTATTCTTGCGAAGACATGAGGAAAATACAGGAATTCATTTTTTTTCTTACAAATAATTCTTTCCATGTTTTTTTCTAATCAACTTTTTTTTTTCTTTTCATTTTAGAGTTTACCATTTAAAAATGTCAGCACAATAATAACTTTAAAGCAACTTCTATTAATAAGGTGATAACCATAACTCTGATTAATAAACTGCCATGCTGAAAAAAGAGGTGTGCTTCAATATCTGATTTTGGTCATAATACCTGTGTCAAAAATATTTAAATTGCAATATAATATTAATAAACATTTGCTTATTTTAGGATTCCTCAGTAAAACGAAGGTACAGCTTGTAAACTGAAATTTAGGCCTGTATAGGTCTGCATTAGTCTGCTTGCTGCAGAAGTCTTAGTATCTCATTGTTTTGAACTTACCCATCAGAACAGTATTGTAACTAGGAACACAGATTAAAGATCTCCGGGTCAGTTATGCATAGTGTTTATGAAAGATTCTTTTCATGGGAATTCCTGGCTCTGGCTGTGTGATACCTGGTCTGTGCAAATTTAGTGTAATGGTATCCATTTCCTTTGTTATGCAAATATTGAATAAATCCCTCAGAGTTGCAAAGGTTCATACTTAATTGTATTCAGCTTTTATGTATGTAGTTGACTATGTGAGAGGGAAGGTGATGAAGCATACAACTCCTAAATGAGAAAACTTCAGTAAAATAATCACAGATCATTCTGCATGGGATCTTTTCACATCTACTTCCCATTCATTAATTTTCCAGAAGTAGGCTTTAAAAGACATAGCATTTTTCTTTGACATGGATAGACTATTAAACTGACTTCTTAGTAAAACACTAATGTAACATGGGACATTTTTACCTCTATAATAAAAACTGTAGACATAAGTGAATTATTGTAAAACACACTTACTAAGTTGTTTTTTGCAGTCGTTGATCTGTAAATCTTGTATTTGTCTGTTTTCAGTGTATGTAGACACTTGTAACTATCTCCTTTTAACATAGATTTAATATCCTATTTATTTCTAGTTGTTTACCACACACAGATATTTTTATGATTATGTTACTAAAATATTATTGCTCATACCCTGTTAAAATGTTGTGCTAGTAATGTTCAGCAGTGTTTTAGGTTAGTATATTAATCCCTGAGCAAAGCCCAAGCAAACTAAGTTTCTAATCATTTAGAGTAAAAACAACATAATTGTTCCAGGCAAGAGCCTACCAGTGAAGGTGAGTGTTACTGATCTCCTTCAGCAAATTCACTGAAAGTGTGAAATACTCCACCTAAGAAAACCTTACTCCAAGCAGGTTTTAGTCCCAGTGTGGGCAAGCCAATACTTTCCTTGTGTATTCCTGACAATTCAGGAACTCATTCTGTCATTTAGACTTTCAGGTAGAAAAATAAGAGGAATCTCTTCATCTTTCATGGATTTATTCCATTAAATTTCGTCTGATACTATAGAGTGAGAAGTTAGTCAAGTAATGGATACACCGGTTTATATTTTGAATGAATAACTGGCTGAATTTCCAGTTCACTGTTCAAGTGTACGGAAAGTAAACGTGCCAGCTGATAACATTTGCTATCAACTGGCAAATGGTAGTGCATAGTATCAAAGTGTCGCCTGGAAAACAAGTGGTGCTGTTGATTTTAAAACAACAGTTTTACAGTTTAAAAAAAAAGACCATGAAAAGGCCTATTCTTTTCTTGACTACAGTTTAGAGAGTTCCCTCCAGGCCTGAAACAGTAACTGTCTCTCCCCCTTTCATGCCATTGTCAAAATTAAATCTTCCTCCTTTTTAATTTGAGAAGTAAAAATAGTTTAAATACCACAACAGAAGACAAGTTCCACTCAGGGACAGAATGAACTGTACTTTTTGTCATGGATATATTAAAGACAACTAAAAAAAGACTGAGTGATAAAGAAAAGGGATATGAGTTTCTTCCTGTGCAACTGACTTCAAACTGCGATCTTTGAAACTAAAATAAAAACTATGACACATATCTCATACATTATTTTGGGGTGTGTGTGAGAAAGTAAGGTTTTTGTTCTACAGTGACACCAAAATAAAACAAGTCTCAACTGATCTGCATTTGATTGTTAGCTAAGTAGTACAGAGAGGTTCATTATTGACTTCATAACTCAATGGTACTAAAGAACCTTTGTGGTAAATACTGAAAGAGCACTGGTATGTTCGTGTTTACTTTTCAGACTAGCAAATATTGATGTTCACCCTAGCTGTAGGCACTACAAAGGCCAGGTAAGGATGCCTTTTGCTTTTCTTTCTTATAGAGGTATGTACAGGTGTGTGAATAAGGTAATTACTTTCTGTGACATACAATGTGATATTTAATATGGAATTACATTCTGCTTGTGTATCATATTTCATTTAATTGTCCAGATTATTTTTGGTGGAAATAGTTTTGTAAATATCGAATGGTAAAAGTATGGCCCAACATGCTGTCTGATCTTAATCAGAAGGTCAAATATTTGGACATAAATGTACAAAATGAGCACATAGTTTGTGTGTGCTTCAGTGTGTGGATCTCCAAAAAAAAGATGCTTAGGCATCTCTCAGCATCTTCACCTTCTACTCACTTTGCTAGAGATTCTAACAATTATAAAGATCCTGTCTTTTTTACATTGATGATATGATGATATAACTTTAAAACCTCTCTTTCTGATGGCATACCTTATTAGTATATTTAGTCCTGTGATGATGTAAATCTATGTGTATGTGTGAATCAATTTCATTTTTTCTGTGTGAAGTAACTCGTTATATTATGTAATAAATTAAATATGTAAAAGGGGATACCTTTATTGAAGAACTTAAACTTCTAGCATCATGGTCTTACAGGTATCTCAATACGAATAAACGAGCACTCATTTGGAACATGAGGGAAGATTAACAGGACTGTCTACAGAAGCCAGCTTGGGGAGACCTGATAGTAGAATTTGTCAGCAAAGCAGTTCATGCAGTTGCTTCCTGGATCTTGTGACAATAAACCTTTGGAGAGCCTAAAAACAGATCCTGTCTGCTCCTTTAAGGGTAAGTAAATATCAAGCACAAGTTTAAAGCTCATAAGGAAATATCAGACACAAGTTTCAGGAAAAAATAAAAGGAGTGGACTCAGAAAGGGAAGGCAGATTTTTTCATTATACTGTTTCTTACTTAGGTAAAGAAGAACTACTTGTTTTGCTACAGTGTGTCAAGTGAGACAACAATATAATTTCACTCTAAAAATAGCCCAAATCTGTGCTACAGAACTATAAATTCAGTAGATTTTCCATTAATTATTTAAAGTTGTTGGATTAAATAGTACAAAGTAAATGTTGAACTCACTGTTTAACTCCAGTGTTGAGACTATGCTCAAATATGACTCTGCTGCTTTAAGAGTGTTTTCATGAAAAATCTTTATAGAGAAAGAGAAATTTCACCTATGATATGTAATGAAATTTTAAAATTCGTTCATGAAGAGTACTTCTGTTCTAAATCAGTCTTGCTGATTCTAAATATAGTTTATAAAGTCCAATGCTCTGAAAAGTGTTCAAAGAAAAGGAAATAAAACAGTTCAAATACATATGCCTTGAAATGACTTCAGAGGCTTAGCTAATAGGAGCAAAAAATTCCATGATATAAGCGCCCATTTGCCATCCAAATGAGGGTCTCATTAGAAAATAAAAAACATATGTTGGAGCAGTCTGCAATACAACTTTTTTTTACCACAAAGCATTTGATTATGCCATCTATGTAATCTTATCTTGATCCCACAACTGTTGAGATGTGTTACTGTACAGACATTCATGTATTTACTGACTGCAACAGAACTACTCTTAGTGCAAAAATTAACCCCATTTTTTATATTTGTGCAAGACCAGGTCCACTATAGAGGTTTACAGTGAAGATTCAGAAAATGAAACATAAACAGAACAATTCAGGAGTCATACTCTAAGTGACAGTAAATACGTGCATGTGACTTAGACAAAAAGATTTCCAAAGTTTGTGAAGACTCCAGATACTCTCTAAGTTAAAAGAAAAACAGGTGCAGTAACAGCAGTAGTTCTCAAACAACTCATCTGAAGATGCCGAAAGTAGCAGGGAAGTATTTACTCTGTCATTTTAAAGAATGATAAACAGGAAAATACGATGTGGATATCTGCTATTGATCCTCAAGGTAAGAGAGTTAGAAGAAAAAACTTGAACGGTGTGTGCGGGAAAGTTCAGGGACTCATGGTTTCTGTGCTACACAGAGGAATAATAAATACTAGAATAAATAAGGGACTTGCATAGAACATTAAAAAAAAACAAATAGTAAGTTATTTGGTGGGTGGGGAAAGTAGACACATCAGAAAAGAAACATTCTGATAAAATCTGTAAAAAACGTAAAAAGGCAGTAAAATGTGCAACATCAAAAATCAATGGAAAAATTATTAATATTATTCAAGTATATTTGAATTACTTTCCATGATATGGATTTGTTTTAAATTATCACCATGTATAAAAAATAAGGTAGGAATATGCCACAAATTGAAACAGACAACTACAGAGACAGTGCTGTATATTGAAGATAATTTATTACTCAGATTTAAGACTGTTTGGAATATGGGAAGATTTTTTAATGTGAGTAATATATATGGGAAATTTACAAACAACTGGAATGAAAAGTGTTCTAACTTTCAAAATAATTGGAGATTTTCAAATTTACATCTTAAATCCACAGGCAGATCCAATTAAAAATATTTTAGGTTCTGTTTATATTAGTTTTCTGTATTTCTGTTTCAGTTAAATGAAAATATCATCGTTTAAATCTCCTTATGACCATGATATTAAGGTATGTATCTTGGTTTCAGACTTCTTTGTTTCTTCAGCAATGTCCGCATCTGGATCATGTGAAGCTGTTTCCTGCCTTTGTGATGACAATGGTGTCTGCTGCTGTCAGAAAATAGAATCATAGAATCGTAGAATGGTTTGGGTTGGAAGGGACTTCAGAGATCACGTAGTTCCAAGCCCCCTGCTGTGGGCAGGGACACCTCCCACTAGACCAGGTTGCTCAAAGCCTCATCCAGCCTGGCCTTGAACACCTCCAGGGATGGGGCATCCACAACTTGCCTTGGCAACCTGTTCCAGTGTCTCACCATTCTCACAGTAAATAATTTTTTCCTAACATCTAGTCTAAATCTACCCTCTTCCAGTTTAAATCCACTCCATCTCGTCCTGTTGCTACATGTCCTTGTAAAAAGTCTCTCCTCAGCTTTCCTGTAGGCCCCCTTCAGGTACTGGATGGCTGCTATAAGGACTCCTCAGAGCCTTCTCTTTTCCAGGCTGAACAACCCCAACTCTCTCATATGGGAGGTGCTCCAGCCCTCTGACTATCTTCGTGGACCTCCTCTGGACTCACTCCAACAGCTCAATGTCCTTTTTTTATTTGGGGGCTCAGAGCTGGACACAGTAGTCCAGGTGGGGTCTCACAAGAGCAGAGGGGCAGAATCACCTCCTTCAACTTGCTGGCTATGCTTCTCTTGATGCAGCCCATTATCCCATTGACCTTCTGGTCTGCAAGCACACACTGCCGGCTCTTGTTCAGTTTTTCATCTACCGACACCCCCAAAACCTTCTCCTCAGGGCTGCTGTCAATCCATTCTCTGCCCAGCCAGCATTTGTGTTTGGGATTGCCTCGACCCATGTGCAGGACCTTGCACTGGGCTTTGTTGAACTTCATGAGATTGGTTTGGGTCCACCTCTCAAGCCTGTCCAGGTCCCTCTGTATGGCATCCCTTCCTTCTGGCACGTCGAGTGCACCACACAGCTTGATGTCATCAGTTCTGTGTTTCTATGAATCTATTAAATCCTTAACTTGGCACAAGTAAAATTAAGGGCTTTATAAGTAAAATTAACTGTCTGTCTACACTTTTAGCTCAGAGATTTTTCTTATTTTTCCTTTCCTTTAATTCTGAACACTTTTTGTTCTTTCTCTATATTTAATTCTTAGTCCAGGTCCCTCTGGATGGCATCCCTTCCCTCTAGCAAATCGGCTGCACCACACAGCTTGTTGTCGTGGGCAAACTTGCTGAGGGTGCACTCGATCCCACGGTCCATGTCACCAAAAAGATGTTAAATAGCACCAACCCCAGTAACTATCCCTTAGGAATGCCACTCGTCATCAGTCTCTATTTGGACATTGAGCCATTGACCACAACTTACTGAGTGCGACCATCCAGCCAATTCCTTATCCAATGGGTGGTCAATCCATCGTAGTTCTCCAATTTAGCCACCAGGATGTTATGCGGGATAGTCTCAAACACTTTGCAGTAGTCCAAGTAGATGATGTCGGGTTGTCTGACCTGAATCTCAATTCTGCCGCTAAAGACTTATCTGTTTAACCTTTACAATGCATTTAATTTATTTTACCAAGCATACATGGATGCTCTGGTATAATTTGTAAATTAAAACACCTTGTTTTTAACTTACTTTAAAGTGCAGTTCAGTTAAACTTTGAACGATGCTTGAAATGTCACCTATGTAAATATCTTTTTGAAGTTAAACCTAAAGATGCTCATTTTATCTCTAAAAAGCTTGAATTGTACATAGAAACCATCTGTGTCTTGACACAGATATTAAAGTACATTTTCTTATACTGATTGTTCAATCATCTGTGAGCAATTCTGCTTTGAACTGTTTTGGATAATGGAATGAGGTACTTCTAAAGTTCACAGCAAGAAAATGTTTTATCCATTTCATAATAATCAGCTAGTAATGTGACTTTTATTCTAAATAAAATGTATATGTTTAATATTTTACTAATATATCTAAATAATTGTTAAAGTTACATGAAATATAGTGTTTAAAAATATTTACAAAATTATCTAAATTATATAGTGAATATGGGTGTGTATGTGTGTATAAGATATCTATTCTGAGTGACTTTTTTATAATTTCTTTTGCTTTAGTTTGTTCCTTTCTAATGAGAGACTTTAGAAACCAGTTTCCTTGAAAAACATTCAGGAACTTTATATACATATTTCCTTCCTTCGTTCCTTCCTTCCTTCCTCCCTTCCTCCCTTCCTCCCTTCCTCCCTTCCTTAAAGACAGATGTAGAACACCACGTGCAGTACCAGAGTCATGATACACAAGCTATTTTTGAAACACAGTGAAGTCCAGTACCTTTTCATTCAAATTCAATTACTCGGGAGAAAAGGATGAGTTGGAAGGGGGTTTTGAATTAATTCACCTGCCAACTCATGGCACACACGTCACATACCTTGGTGACGAAGACTTTTTTTCACTTTTTTCTGGAGTTCCCTGAAGAGACTCCAATATGAGTGAAGACGACTCCAAAATGAAGACCCATACACTCAGGGATCACTAGCATGAGAGCAAACAACCAAAGTGCAAGGGTCTGCAATTACTAAAACAAAAATTGAAGAGAGATTTCTTTTCCTTTAGAGACAGATGGTAACACAGGTCATTTTACACTTAGGTCACTAGTTATATTAAAAATCTTGGTGCTCTCCTCTACAATAAATGTGTGTTTTCATTAAAATTTTCCACTTTGGTCCCCTATGGTGTAAAAAAGACCAAAAAAAAAGCTGTTGACAGAGAAAACAACATCGTGCTTTCTCAAAAACTCAGGCTTCCATGAGCAATCAAGCAGCTATTTCCAATCCTAAATCTTCATCCCCTTAGGTCTCCCTAGCATCTTTTCTTTCAGAGCTGTGTGTTCTAAATTGTATTTGTTGCAATTATGAGATTGTCACTGGAGCAAATCAGGATGCCCTGGTCTTTAAAATATATTTACCCAAGTGATAATTGACGAGCATTGGCTGGTAGATGTTTACTGCTGCTTTATGTGTTACTCCTCCCCTGTTAAAATGCTATAAAAAGCTTGCATATAATTTAAAGCTTGATGTTGTGTACATACAAGAGCAAGAGGCATAAGAAATTGTTACATTACTAAAGCAAATAAGATTGAGACCATATGATTACAGAAAGCTTCATAAAATGCTGAAAAAAGCCTTTGATTTGGTAGAGTGGAATAACATCCTAACAAGGTCCCAACATCACTTTGTTCAACTAGACACAACTTTCTTTACTGAATAAAAATATGCATAGGAAGGGGTAATATTTTCACTTTGTTCAAAACACCAACTAAGTCTATTCCTGTCTTTTCTGCACTGTGTATAAAGGAGTTATCAAATCTAAAATAGCAACTTCGAATTTTCTTACTCAGTTATATTAGTAAAACTGTCATGACACTTTAAAGTTTCATTAATTTAATAGTTTTAGGACACTGCAATGTCAAACAATGTCTGGAAATTTTTGCAATAAAAAATTATGAAAATGTTATATGTTTTAAAATAAGCCAGAATAAAGTTATCAGCACAATTGAGCTACATTATCTTTATTTTACTCCATTATCCAAAAATTTGAAGCAGTGCTATTACTTCTTTGCTAGACTGCATGGATATAATAAAAACAAATTTTCTGCCTCAACTCATCTTTTATTCCCAACATTTCTAATTAGGCTGTTCTCAGGAATGGAAATGAGTGAAAAACACAAACTAAAAGATATTTGCTCTCATATCGAAGCAAAAAAACCCATACGTGCGTAGTCTCGATAAACCCAATATGCCAGGCAAGGCAGCAATCCCAAGCACACAGGTCCATTACCACTCCAGACAGTTCAGAGTTACTATTGCTCAGATGGAGTTTTGCACACTTTGCATTAACATGTTGCTTCAGCATCCAAGAACAGCCATGTTCTGAAAATCCAGTAAAACTACTCTGCTGGCATGAAGTAAGATAATACATAAACTTAGCAGTTTGTCCTCGCTATTCATTCCCAAAGCACCAGCCTAACAGTCAATGCAAACATATGTAGATAGACAAACCAATGAATTTTCATGCTGGGCAAGATCAGGAGGTGCACAAGCTGTATACGGGAACTATTACAAGGGGATGGAAAGTCATACTATGCTTGGCTATCCTAGTCCACACTTCACCTGTTATTTAGGATCAGATGCAAAAGCTAACCTTCATCATAGGTAGTTTAGGTGTCTAAAATTCAGGTCTCTAAATTCTGAGTTGTTGTTATCACCCTGAGTGAACCTTTAAGTTATGAGACCTACACAGAAGAAAGTGGATCAGCAAGGAAGACCTGCTGCCTGGCGGATGCATATCAATCCACTCAGATAACAGTCAGTCAGAGTGACAAGTAATTATGAATTGTACTGACTACTAACACAAGAGACTCTGGTTTGAAAAGGGCGATCTGATAGCTAGAGTAGGAACAGGCTCATCATAAATCATGCAGACCCACAAATCAGACAGCAAAAAAAGTCATAAATCTTGAACACCTCTCAGCCTTTGAGAAGAAACACCTTTTAGTGTTGAAAGGTAAGCTATACTTCGTCAGCTTCATATTTGTCCAACAGAAATAAGCCAGCTTGACAGAGACAAATTTGTGGCACCCTTAGGGATTGATTAGTTCTTGTATGTATTCACCTGTCACTCTACACAAATGTCCCTGGTACAGATGTCCAAGTGCAGATAACAGAAAATTCAGAGAGTACATCTGGAAGGCAAATACCTGGGAGAGTAAGGGACAAGTTACGGCACGTAAACCTTAAATACACATTTCACCTGTGCAGCATTTGTGTAGCATCAGTACAAATTGTAGTAGGAGCATTGCCCGCAGCTTCTTAAAGCTTTCCCAGTGGCAGGTGTGTGACATATCTGTACTGTGCCGGCAGTCCCAGCAATACATCTGTATCGTGGTGTATCTCAAAGAGGCAGCGCTTGTTTGGCACATTTCCTCCTCAAATTCTGCTTATTGCTTAACGTTCCCAGATAACACTATTCGTCTCAAGGCACCTCTTACAGTCAAGAGAGAATAATGCCTCCAGAAGGTGACTTACCTGGCCTCTTTTAGGTGCCTGTCTTAGAATGGTGAATCATCCCTTGGAGTACGTATTTCTTCCTCCTGACGGTAAGCAAGTGAATCACGTCACATGAATTAGCCAACTAGTTCAGACTAACATGTCAAGCCCAGGCTTCTACGTTACATGAAATAAATATGCCCATATGATTTAATTAAGATGATGCTTTAGATCAATGGAAAAAAAGTTTGCATTTTAATTAGCATCCGTACGTTATGACTGCGTACCAACAAAATATTTTTGCCAGTGGAAATGTAAAGGAAAGAGCTTGTCTCAAGGCAAGAGGCAAAAAAGCACTATGAATTAAAGCACTTACTGTTTTGGCATGTCACTTAACATATGCATTTCTACTGCCTTACTGTTGTCAGTGTTTCTATTTTTACCATGAGTAATTTCAGTCAGAACTTGTTTGGTGGTGTTGAGTAATGCATAAATCTCATGTTTAATATACTCTCTGTTGTACTTGGGCTATTATGTGCCTTTGTTTAATCCAAATCAGATGTGTTTTATGTATGTGTGGGCATGCTAGATTGCATTATCCTCAAGACAGGCTTATCTTCTTTCTTCCCTGTCTGGAGTCATGTTACACATTTGATTCATTTGTATTGAAATAGGGAACTGATTTCTCTCTATATAGGAAGACAATGAGGAAAAAAGGAAGCCTTCCCCTAAGTTCATGTAAACTTACAAAATCTAATCTATGAGACACCAAAGACTGCTTCTTTCCTGTATTTTGGAAGCCCATGTAACAGGGGGAATAAAAATGGGCTAATATTTTTCTTACTTGCAGTAGAACCTTCTTTGTTTAAGAAGAAATTATTGAAAATTCTGTTTCAAGAAGTTTTATGCTTATGAGTCATACAAATAATTTTTTAGACTTTTAGAGAATTATATACACATATGTATAGTTTCTATTTTCTCCTATCTAAAATGCTCACAACAGACAGTAAGAATAATGTAATATTCTAGATATGAAAGAGGAGCAGAATCTATAAATGAGTGGATATTCCTTTTTTTTTTTTTCTTTTTTTTTTCTTTCATATTGTATAATGACTGCTAAGGGGCTCTTTTTTCCATTTTTAAGCAAAAAATAATCTGTGACATCTGTGGGAACCAACATACTGTGTCACTGGAAGCAAGCTCTACAGTCATAATAAAAAATGTGCCCCTTTTTGTGGTTATTTAATCCATGAAGTCTGGCAGGGGGGGTATGTATTCTGCTAGTTTATTTTACTAACCACTACAGAATCTGTGCCATTATGTTGTGATATTTACTAGAAAATGAGTGTGTTGAAAAACAAATGGAAAAAACTCATATACTAAATCCTTATGTAGAGCTGATGAGTTCTTCCTCTTTTCAGACTAATTTAGTTGCTATAGAAGAGGGAGTCATACCAAAAGACAAACAAATAAAAGAAAACAAAATACAAAAAGAAAGACTCTTAGCTGTCAGACAGAATAAAATCCTACAAAACACAGTCAATTTTTAAACAAAGATGGTGTTTTTCAGGAGAAGATATTGTTCACAGCGTATTACTCATTTAAATGGGATCTTACAGGAACCACCAGAGTCCGTGACTTTAATAATACTGCACACAGTGCTCAAGAGCATTCCTGGGCCCTGAAATACAACTCCACATACTACTGCCCTGTTAGAAGGGCCTCAGACATGTTTTGTTTTATGGCTAATAGCATTGGCCCTAACAGTTTCTGGGCACAATCTGGGAGTTTGAATTTTCCAGGGACTATTCAACACAGGCAGTTCTCATGCAGTAACCTTATGCTGAAAGCAGAAAGAGAAACCCAGAGCAGATGCAGGCCACTCGTTTAGCCAGCTTCAATGCTTGTGAAGGCTCTTGACCATATGTGATTTACTAGTGTAGACATAGACAAATATTTTCCACTATAGTTTTCCAGTAAAATATCGGCGATGCTTATTAAGGTATCTCTATGTGAAAATAATGACAATTTATTTTAGGAAAGATTTAATATATGTAGAAGCCCAATAATTGCAAGTGGTATGGATTTAGCCAAGCTCCTTATTACTGTCTAAAGGAGATTAGTTCAAGTAGGTTTTTGCATTAAATATAAACCAAGAGTGTTACCGATGTGCTCAGAAGAAATAGTCTGCAGAACGACTGCCAGCTATGGCTACTGAGCAAGTAGTATTAGTACTGTCTTCAGATATTTGTGCAATGATGCCTGACAGTAATTTGTGGGGTGGTTTTTCCCCTCCTTGAAGCTGTAATAGCGTTAATTCAATTAGAGTTCCATCACAGAAACCAGTTTTTTTCTGAAGTCTCAATATATTTTAACATAAACTTGTTACCTGCCTGTCAAAAAGCGTTAATTCAAAGAAGAACTTCTCAGCTATGTGATCGAGGATTTTGTTCCTATCTGTCTGAAACACAGAAGCCCTGTAATCTAGGTATCTTGGTGTTTGATTTAAACCTGTGCCATTATCTCAAAATATATGTGCATACATACTATATTTGCCTCGTTTTCTCTGGTTTTGTGACAAATATACTAAGACTGAAGTTTTCCTTGTTCGCCTTTAAAATAAATAAATTAAACAAATGGACATTTTCCATATATAAAATTTTTAGAACCTGCTCTAACAACAGAAAGGATATTAAGAAATGTGGAGCAAAGAATAAGAAGTTTACTTACTAGTCCCACATGAAATGTTAATAAAAATCATATTGTGGCCTGTTTTCATCATCTACTTCAGGTCTTGAATACCGGTCACAATTCAGATAATTTAAAGTCATAGTCAAAAAACAAGATATTTATCTCCAAAAGCAATATAGACCATCACAATTAGATGCATAAGACTATATAGTCCGAGCTATTTCCAAAATATTCAGGAGTGTAAAATATATTAAAGATGATAATGGATGCATACTGCAAAAAAATAATGACTGTGACTTTTTAAGTTGAGATGAGGGCTGGGAACTGGTAAAGACTTGTGCAACAGTTGAGACAAAGAGAGGAAAATGTATGTGAGACTACATGGTAAACAGTCCATAGATCAAGGAAGAAAACAAGATACTATGAAGAAAGATAGTTTTTTTTTATAAGCATTTTAGTGAACATTGTGCAAAGGGAAAATTTTCTTAATTTCTGTGGAAGCAAAAGTATTGTTTTCATTGTTGATCAATCACTGCCACAGGAAGGGTATGATTAAAAATGTCTGGTAAATGGAAATTGAAACAAAGAAGCACCTGATATAAATACCTGACATCAGAGAGTACAACGAACTTTCTACAAACATTTCACAGAATAAGTACAAAAAAAATCAAAGTACAAAGTTCAAAGATATTGGGTTTAAGTTGTGAGTTTTATTTATGGAAGGGATAGGATGAAGAAGGAACTATGCTATAGCATTCATTTGCATCTATGCACAGTTGTGCTCTTAAAAATATGTAAGAATATATAATTACAAATGTATAATAAACCATTGTAGCCTGTATTTGTGATCATATAAATTATGTGATTAATTACCATATTTATTTCCAGATTCAAGCAGAAAATGAGATTATTCTTTTTTCTCTCAGTATCTAAACTGACTTCTTTCAATACAGTTATTTGAGTGAGAGCACTTGACAAAATTGGGAGTATGGGGAAAATAAGAATTATATTTTCGTGGATAGCTATAAAGGCATCTCAGATAGTGAAGAACTGGAGAAAAATATAGAAAACACTGATTTTGTGATTGTATAGAGAAAAAGAAAGATGTTTTTCTTTTCTTTTCTTTTCTTTTCTTTTCTTTTCTTTTCTTTTCTTTTCTTTTCTTCTTTTCTTTTCTTTTCTTTTCTTTTCTTTTCTTTCCTTTCCTTTCAAGGTAGATATTGTGCCCTTTTAAACAAGATAGTTTTACAAATGCATCATTTTCAAATTGGTTTCTAACACCTTGGGTGTCGGGCCTTCAAGAGATATTTGGAAATACAAATACAAAAGAACATTTTGCAGGGGGCTTTGGTGCATAGATATGTAAGTATGAAACAAGAAAGGAAAAAGAGTATAGCCACTGCTTTCTGATGTAGTTAATCCCTTCAAAGTGGATAAGCTGTATATATTAAGAAGTTTTATAATAGCACACAAGAGTAAAAGCACACAGGGAACATGCACAAAGGGAAATATGATGAGTAATTGTTTGGAAAAAGGCAAAATGGAAAAGGGACAAATGTAAAAACAGCAAAAGAGATTAAGAAGAACAACAGAAATACAATATTTAAAATGTCACCTTATTCATGCTTCGAAATGAAAATTCTGACAAAATTGCAGTCTTAGACACTTTGGAGGGCAAGAGGAAAGGGAAGGAAACATAAGGAAACATAAGTGAGTTGCTTAGCTGGAAATATGGCTTTCATCACATTTTGCAAATTTAATTCTTGGTAGAAGGTGGGAAACTCTTTCATCCTACAATTATATAATTTCCCTTCTTTGATTTTGGATGTTTCACATATTACTTTCTCATTTTGGACATATTTTCTCTCTTAACTTTTTTTTTTTGTTTACCTTTCTTCATATCACTCAGCTGAAACTGCCATCATCATAATTTTCTGTTATCAAGGCTTAGATATTTATAATCTTATGTTAACATTGACAGCACCAGTGCTCTCAAAGCCAACAATGAAGGCTATGACTTAGTCAGAAAGTGAGTAGAAAAGTAATTCAAGGTAACTAGAAAGGGAAGACTAAGTTAAGGAATTTTTACAGACTTGGCTAAATATGAATGTCATACTTCAAAATATTCTTTGCTATTCTAGAGGGAAAAAAAGGCACTTATTGCAGTTTTAAAATGCCTTCTATTCCTTTTGGTACCTTTCACATAATATTTTACTTTACTAGGCATTTACATTTTCATTTTTGAAAGAGGATACAATTGGTTCCTAGACCTTTAGCAGGAAATAATGAAGAGATTATGTATTTTTCTTTATTTTTCATAAACTACAATGGATCTAAATAACTTTGAGTTCACTTTGGTCATGCTTATACACACCCAGTATTATGTCACATGTAGTATTATGATTATACTATAATCATGGAGTCTTTACCTGGGGATTTTTGTTCCAGTTCTTCAATATAAATATTCATTCGTTCTCACTGATAGTTGGAATACATTTTTTAAAAAGCTAAGAAATTGTTCAAGGAAGTTTTAGTATTAGGACACATTGAGCTGACTGCATATGTTGAAGAATGTAAGATATCCTCTGTGAATATTTTCTTGACACTTTTATTAGACATAATTATTTGGTTGACTGTAAAGAATTGTAAATGGCTTTTTATTAGGTAAATTGTAGCATGGATCTTCAGGAATACGGATCACCTGAGAATGGAAATTAATGGACAACGAAGCAAACTCAACATTTGGAAACAATCTTCGGCTCCTTTAAAGAAAACATAAACCAGTAAGTCTTTCTCAAAAGTTCAAAGAACTTTTAACACCAGTAGCTTTACAAACTGAGAGATGATAGGTACAGTGAGGCTGAGATTCCTGCCACACATGATACTGATATCTACATCTCAGCTAGTTACCCACAGTCTTCCTTTATCCCAAATGGAGACCGGACCTTTAGATATGATAAATCTAGCCCCAATGTTAGCATCTAAAATAAGTCAGAGAAATTACAAGTCTTAAAGAAGTTCCCATTTTTCTCCATTTTCTGTAGAGGAAACCTAGGGGTAATTAGTTCAGATGCAGATACTAAATTTGGGACAGATACATCCTTATGAGAGACACTCTAATCTTGTATTGATCACAAGCTCTCATGTAAGGTTTTGTCTGGGTTTAAACTTACTTTGATGTAATCAATTATGTATTTGAAAAACAACTGTGCAGTACTTTGACCAGTTCCATCAAAAAGTGATGTGTTATTGAAGTCTTATCTAAAAGATTTCACCTAGAAAATATGTATTGAGAGACAGACAGTAATGGAGAACATCTTATTAAGTTCTGTGCTATAACAGATTTCATTAAAAAAAAAACCATGACAAAAACAAAAAAGACCTGCTATGTTTCATGTTTTCCTATAAAGAACGTGAAAATCATACCGCTCCACATAATGGAAGTCCAGATTGAACACATTTAGCACGTAGTTTTATTTGCTATGCACTAATATGAAAAGAAGGGCAAGCAAATACTTCAGAAGGCATCTCAAAGCTGAATATGACTCTTCATGAATCTTGGAAGAGAGCAAGAAATGCGAATATAGAGATGCTTAAATTACAGAATGGATTTAAGCAAGTAAACTGGTTGTGTGAACTGTAACAATTACAAGGCATAGTAATAAATGAAAGCAAGCATGCTGGGTCTGAAGTCATTATACCAGTCTCTCTTTAATCTTGTGGGCCAGTGTGAAGCTACAATGAACAAGTACTATTTGTAAGTATTCAGAATTTTAATTAAAACTGTGAAATAGATATCGAGCATAACACAGCAGTGATATAGAAAGGATATGCGATCAAAAGTAATTATTTAACTGAATTTTTAAAATGAACAAATTGCCAAATAATTTGTAAATTAATTCCAATTCATTAATAAAAAATTAGATATTGCTCTACAATATGTGCATTCTAATCCATTTGCAGGATTTACCATCAATTTGGAGACAATTTAAAACAGTCTTACGGACTACTAAAACACATAAATACTGAATCAGTCAATGTCTCTGGAGAGACCTTATTGTGGCTTTTCAATATATAAAGAGGGTTGATAAGAGAGAGTCTTTTCACCAAGACTTGTAGTGATAGGAGAAGGGGCAAAGGTTTTAAACTGAAAGAGAGCAGGTTTAGGTTTAGAAAGGACATGAGGGAAAAAAAAAAAAAATATGATAAGGGTGGTGAGATACTGGAACATGTTGCCTAGAGAAGTTGTGGATACTTCATCATTGGAAGTGTCCAAGGCCAGGTTGGATGGGGTTTTGGACAGCTTGGTCTTGAGGAAGGTGTCCCTGCCCATGGCAGGGGACTTGAACTAGATGATCTTTAAAGGTTCCTTCCAACCCAAACCATTTTACAATTCTGTGATTCTGTGACAGTATGAAAATTTGGCCCAATATTTAGCTACTGTATAATCTCTGCAAAGACACCGAGAATCTTTTCCAGTAGAAAAAACAACTTAAGTGGGTGATTGCTGTCAAAATGCTTAGAGGTTTACCAGAAATAAATGTTATTAGAATTTTAATTTGCATTTCTGAAAACACTATTTAAAAGTCTCTTTGGGTTTTTTTTTTTCTTTCTTTTTTATAAGTGTGTTTCTTTCTCTGTGTATAATTTCAGTTTTCAGCTACGGAAAGCTTCTCTTCCTTTATTTTAACTTATTATTTGTTTCCTATACACTTTTTTTTATTCTGGACACAGTAAAACTGGTCATTCAGAAAACAAGATATTACCTACCCAAAGGACATCTGCTGCAGATGGTTTGTCTTTGGCAACCATATGGCATATGCATTTTGGCAAAAAGGTATGTGACTTTTTATTTGCCAGCTACTGTGCAGTAGCCAGATATTTTTGAAGCAGATCAGTAAAAAATACATTTCTCTACCTCTTTCTCTCTATCTCTCTCTGTTTTAAACCTAGTAATATCCTCTGTGAAAAAATGTGTGCTGCAATATTACAGAAGACAGAACTCAAATAAATTCAAAAGAAAAAAATGCAGAAAACCTTTCAATTCTCCAGTATTTTTTTCTTACAACTTCAAATATTGAACAGAAATGTATTAAATCTGATGACATATAATTTCATGTAAACAAATAGGAAATGTTTCAATAAGGTCAAATCAGAATATTTTGCTTTGCCCCTTCTTACTTGTGAGTTCTGCC
>NW_010103836.1:84122-102569 GCF_000699245.1 Pterocles gutturalis | reverse complement strand
AAAAAAAAAAAAAGCCATAGGAAAAAAAAATGCTGCCATAGAATCTGGCTACTGAAAGAGATAAAAGGGAGAGCTGAGTACAAGCATAAGAGCTTTGAAAAGCAACAAAAAGAGTAAAAAGTGTTTAAAAAAAGGCCAATGTTACCACTGACAAAGGAAAATGACAAACACTTATACACTTATCTTCCCTCCAGTAGAACAAATGGCTGCTAAGACGTCAGTCCACCAGTCCTTATTTTAAAGTAAGTAAAGCAGAGCTCAAAGGTATATACTGAATGTTAGAAGTAATACAAATTGCAATAGGGATAAGAAAAAGGAATATTCAGCACTCCAAGCTATTTTTTAACAACCTTGAAATGACATAAAATAAAGCAGTGACTTCCTGTGCCAACGCTTACAAATGATAACTGCAAATAGCACTAACTTGCGTTTTTGCACTGCCGTTCTCTCCAAGGATCTAGAACAGGTCTTCAAACTACAGAGAAGCAGCAATTTCTTTTTTCAAAAATAGCTGACAATGAGCAGCAACACAGAGAAGCAAAGCGTCCCACACAGCACGACACACTGCAGTTTTCAGAAACCCTTTGTAAACCACTTGACTGCTGGTGGCTGTACCAGGCATCTTTTCTGCAACGCAATTACAGGGCTTCTAAACAAGAAAAAATGTGAAGCTGCCCAGCAGAGAGACTTAGCAGAGCATGCTAGCCAGCCATTCCAGGCACAAGGCGTAGACAGCCTTAATATATCACTTTCCCTAATCCCTAATAATCTTCGCACTGGCTGCCTTCTCCTCCTGGAATTATGCAACCTGCACACAACTGCTTGTGAGTTTCATTAAACTCATAAGCAGTAATATTTGGCTATACTTGACATAACAATGTAAACATGATGCTTTTAACCATGAACATGCAGTAATGCCTTAAAAGCCTCTCTGCTACTAACACAAAGCTGGAGTAGAGATTTACAAAATGTAGTTGGGGAAATTACAGCAGCTGAGCAAAACAGATGTAGCTACAAGAATGTATGTGCAGTAAGTGCTCAGACTAACCCTGAGCACTCAAAAGGGCAGAGTCACAGACACAAGTGCACACTGTTGAGTGGGCAGACTTTTTTTAACTTTACAGGCAGGACCATTAATTTAACTGGCTGACTTAAAAATATTGCTTATCCTATAAAATCGTTGTTAGTTTTCTAGTGCAAAACTACACTAGAGCTCTTGAATGCAACACATTTAATATCTCCAACTTAAGGTGGTCCCAATAAAGGCATAAGACTTCCCATAAGATGACAAAGTACATTTTATGAGTTGCACACACTACTTCCAACTGCACAATAAACAAAGCATTCCAATGACATTCCAACAGAAGATAAAACCTACTACATTGCAGATGACCATATAATTTCCACCTATGCTGTTCTATATTTAATATATTTTTTTCCTTGATATCGTCTTCTGTCACCAGAGCCAGACATAAATCTGCATCTTCCCCTTATCTGGATAAACTATAAAATATTTGAGCTCCCTGTAACCTTTTTTTGGCAAAAAAGGAAAGGCTCAACTCATGCTTTGCTTAGGGAAATGACAAAAAAGCAGCTTTATTACTAGTTCAAAAACTCTTTCTAGATTGAAGCAGATGGTTTCAGCATCAATAGAAAATCTTTTATTTGAATTAACCTCTAAGACCTTTGTTGGAGTGATGTCCATAAAAGAAGAGAATTAAAGACCCTGCCCTTCACATGCAGTCTCAGCATTGCTATAGTGTAAGTAGAATGAGTGGATTCCATCTTCAATGCAACACAATGCTTTAATGAAGCGGCTTTGGGTTTTGGGGTTTTTTTCCCTTCACTGAAAATAACCATTTCTGGTGGAGCTTACACTTTTTCTTGACTTTTTTTCTTTCTTTTACATTTTGTCTGCCATGTTACCCTAGCTGTCTCCTTCCTTGACGCTTAAGTCTACATTGTTTGTGTCTTATTTTCTCCTCCATTCTCCTTTTTTCTTTCCACTCCTCTGTCTTTCAAAGTCCTCTTTTTCACTTCTTGTCAGCTCTTAAGCTGCAAATCATTCATTACCCCAGGGAACTTTTTTTGTTGTTGTTTTGCTCTCCATACCAAACTTGCAGTGCTTACGTTACTGCCAGAAAATAAAACTTTTAGCGCAATCTAATAAGGACTCTCAAGTTGGTAGTTTGTGGACACTTTACTGGTCATTCTGGTGATACTGAAATAACTTCCCAATGGCTGGTGTAGACTCTTTCTACAGTAGCTTAGTTTAACATTTGCCAATACCAAATGTTCTTTAGGTATGAATTTACATGATCTAATCTTCATAACTCAAATTATTTTTTGAGTGGCACCTGGAAAGTTTTAATTTCTTAAGTTTTGAAGACATGAGCTAGAAGTCCAACTCTAGTAAAAGTCAAGGTCCAAATCTTCAGGACATCCCAAAACCCATAGCAACAGTACCAGCAGTATTATGAGGCTGCTCCAAAGTGTACAAAATCAGGATTTTATGCCTCCTCTCTCAGTCTTCTCACCAAGGTACAAGAGCAGCAATAACTCTTACTTCTTCTGGACACTCTCAGGATGAACTGACGTCAGACAACATCCACTCATTTCTCATCACTCCTTCATGGAAAAGGTGTCCAGGTAGACAGAATTGTCAGCAGGCCCACAGCTGGACCAGACCAAATTTGGGCTGTGATGCCTAGGGAATGAAATTTTAAACCAGTCTCACACCCTGAACATAGAGAGGATGACTTGGGTTTGCTGCTTAGGTATCTGGCCTCATTATTGTGCAGTTAACAGTACAAGAGAGACAGTCTGCCCAGGAACAGACTGCAGTGCTAGAAAGAGAAGTGGATGGAGTCAAATATGAAAAAAAAAAAAAAAACAAAGTCATAATGACGAGCAGGCTGGAAAGTGCTGGGGGAAGAACTGAGCCCAAGGGGAACTCCACTGGCCTGAGCTGGTCTGCAGCTGATGAGCACATTCCAGCCCACTTTCTAGAGCACTCTGTTCAAGTCTGAGTAGAGCCAAGTAATACAGAGCACCAGATTGGACGATATTTTTTCAATTGAGCTGCTGCCTCTTCGCTTGGCTGCCTGATATGTCAGTTGAACAGTTAGTTTGCCTTTTTTTTTCTTTTTTTTTTTTTTTTCTTCTCACAATTTAATTTCAAAGGTTGGGTCAAAATGCCCACAGTCTAATAGAAGTGGACTTGCACGAGCCTGCATGTTTACACAAAGTTGAGGAACATTCAAGAGTTTTCTGAACTTTAAGGTCTCCCATAGATTTTGTGCTTACACCAGGCCAAGTCATAGAAAAAGAAATGCTCACACAGCAATGCTTCCACAGTGCTGGGTTGCAAGAGGCTTTTTCAAAGTGCTGCTTGTGCATTTTAGCCATGAAACTTCCAGTGATATCAGGAGGAGCCACACAGCTAAATCCCCAAGCAACACTTTTGGAAGATGCCTAGCATTTAAAGGAGGATTAGAAGAAAATACTTCTTACACCATTTTCCATGTAACATTATCAGTCTTAAATCCAGAGAAACATGGAATCATTTTGGGGAAATACACATTCACTCGGTATCAATTTTTCCATCCAATTAGTTTGGGCAGCTACGCTGTTTAACACACACCCATGCTTCCCCCTCCCTTTCCACAGACTGTATATATTAAACACAAGTTAAGACTTCTGGGTTTTCAACTTTGTTGATTTTTACATTCCCTTTGGGATTTAAAGTACTATTTTGTTTAATTATATTTCCTCTACTCATCCACAGTATTGAATGACAGTAATAATGAGTGCAGAATCATTGTACAAATCCCAGTAGGAACCATTCATAGTTTGCTAATAGGACATTATATTTGCATTACCAAGTTCAGTTCAAAGCACGTTGTGTAAATTAGCTCTGAGGGTTACTACCACGAATCTAAAACCAGAACATTAGGTCAATTAGCACAGCTCTAAAGCACATTAGTTTGGGCAAAAACATAAGGGGTATGATTAAAATTCTAGGAAATCCTCTCCTTTCTTGGGCTAAGCGTCTCTCAAAAGAAGGTTTTGCTTCTGGGAGAAACCAGAATGCCTCAGCTCACACCACTGTGGTCTGATGCTGGTGACCCCAATGTCTAATAAGCAATACTGGTGTGTTCTAAAGAAGGGGCAAAATTAACTTGCAGGAGGTGTGGAAATCCTCAGAACCCCACAGAGACACTTTGTTCCCCATACAAATTAAAGAACAGGTGAGTACGCAGAAGACTTGGAGGATCTGGGAATTTAACACAGAATATATTGCTTACATGAAAATGCAAGTAACACAGAAAAGCTATTTACTTTCTACCACAGAGATAAACCTAGCACCACCAAGCCCACAGCCACAGACCAAAAAGTCTCAGCTTAATAACGATGAGAAGAGGCCCACAACAAGTTAATGCAGGGAGTTCCCAGGAGCAAGTACTACAGGACTACTTACCTTTTGGGCAAACAGCATACATCTACATATACACACTATTATATATATATACATATGTATATATATATACACACACACAGAACTATGGAAATATTTAATGAACTTCAGAGACCACATATAGCATCTTTGGATCAAACTGCTGGAACAGAAAAATATAGACACAACAGGAGAAGTGGTATCCTAATAAAATTCTACCTCAGGACTACAATTCTGACAAAGCCAAAGGATGTCACCTACAAATAAAAGAAAGGGCCAAATGATATTATTTTGGTCAAGTCAGTTGATTGGTCTAAACCCTCCAGTCAATTCAGGTCAGTCTTATCAAGCCATCAGGTCAGCACAGTACATGGGCTATACCTCTGCCCAGACAAAGATGATCTTAAGATTCATGTCTTGGATCATTTGGTGGTTAGCTTCTGAAATTTTAGCTAAACAACTACCTTATAAAGCTGCTTATTCTCTAAATGCTAACCCATAACACATCACTATTCTCTGCAGAATCATACTTGAAATAACAGCTAGGTAACTTCAAAAATTACGTAATCTTAACCCAAATTATGGGATTACAGATTACACAAAAGAAATCACGCAATGGACAGGTTTCATAGTCAACTGCATAAAAATGGTCATTTCTCATACACCAAGATAGACATATATGTGGTGTATATAGATTAATAATTATTATATTAATAATTAATATTTATAATTCCATTCTTTGTACCACATACACATTTGTTTGGCAACTGCCTAACAGATCTATAGGTGCTGAACTCAACAAAGCTTCTGTCAAGCCCTGGAAGAAATTACTGTGACACACGCAGAACCAGCAGAAAGGTATAACAAAAGAGATACTGGAAAACTAATTTGGACATTTGAGTTGGTGCTCCCAGATCCATGAACACGACCAGCTAAATAGCTGTAACCTCTTGGTGGATGAAGTGGTGATAATGAAAGGATTTGCCTGTATGAGACACTGGGCATCCTTTTGGGGATAAAACAGCACACAAATATGAAACAGATTCCACCCGACCTGCAATGCAAACTGACGAGTGAAACAGAAAAATAGGCTTGTAGTGAATTATAAATAGCTGGCAAAGATTTACGAATACTCAGCTGGGTGAAAAATGCTTTATATGGAAGACAGTAACACATGAAAGATCAGAAATCATACGTAAATTGAAAGAAAATTAATATATTGTCAGAATACAAACAACCAAAAGGCACCTTTCAGAAAGCAAGCACTGTAAGATGCTTACTATTGCATGAAAACTCAGCAGCAAAAGCAGATGAGCTAGAGTGCCCAGCAAGGTAAAAGCTATTTGGTATAATAAGTGCTTCTGAAACCAGGTAGAGTAACACAAATCAATAGACTGCTTATTATATCTACCTATTTCATAGCACAGGAAGGCTTAGATTAGCCTTAGAAGGATTAGATTACAAGCACAAATGAATTTGTAGAGGCAGGGAAGCAACCTATTACTGCAAAATTCAACAGAATCTACTGTGAAGAAAAATTTGTTTTTAAAGAACTATTCAGCTGAATTCAAATTCTCCAAATTTTGTAAAATCAGCTCATGAGTTATTTTCTTTATTTCAGTTACAGCTGTTCATTTAAATTTGCTGTTCTTTTTCATCAGTTTCTTGATGGCTAATGTTTCTTCCATCACATTTTATATGAATTGAAGAGGCAGAGAACCTGCCAAATAAAGAGGGGGGAAGGGAGGGGATGTGAGATTTTGTCACTCTGCATTTCTATATCCCCACAGAAACATCAATTAGAAGTGTCTCTTTAACGCATACAGTGCACAAATGTATGGGAATTTTGGTCAGATTTTTCAAGATGCATTCTCTCAGGGTCAGGGCAAACACTAAGAGGAATAAAGTTTCTCTCTGCTTTCTCTGTGTTTTACATAAGATCATCAGTCTCTTATCACTTCCCTAATGAGTGGTGAAACTATTGGTCTTAATTATGCATTATTCCAATTTTCAGTATTTTTTAAACTACCCAAAGAGAAAGGAGATGTCCAGAGGGGAACCATTCCCTAAAAAAGTGCATTTGAGTAGTAGCAATTAAATACTTTCTAAGAAGTTGTGAGGCGGAATTGCTTAATAATGATTCATTTCAAATCATTCCAGAGAACCTCTGATTTTTTTTTTAATAGCTTTATTCTCCTTGGTTTTCCCCAGAAGATATTTAAACAGGGCACAACACAGCAAGCAGCAGCAGGAAGTGAGCACTGCTTCACTAAAACTGAAAGTGGAGCATGTCAGCAAAGGAAAATAAAGCTGCCTAACCTTGATTTCTGCCATTGAGTCTTTGCTCAAACTGTATTCTTGTGGGAAGTTCTGTAACATTTGGACAGCTATGATTCTTTGAAAAGCATAACATATTGATGTTTTCGTATTTTTTTAACGGATTTTTGAACACTTCTCACACCAAATCAGAAAACCTGTAAGAGATATTGGCCAGGTGAACTTGCCAAATAGACAGCAGGGGGCCAGGTAAACTCATTTCAGAAAATTCTGACACTTAACTCCTACTGCCTGAAGTAACCACCTCTTCTTCCTGGGCTTCTTAACAATTTCTTAACATCTATGGTTTCTTAAAATCTCTACGGTTTGAGGCACTTTCCTCAAAACTTTTTCCATCCTGCCTTCAGTTACTACTGTAGTCATCCATTTTCCACCGGGAAAACAGGAATGTCTCATTCACCGAGGATCAGGACCCCAGGAGCAGGAGGCACCCCAGGCGATGGTCTCCAGCTCAGGGCACCCTGGCAGGACTGGAGCCCTACAGGGAGTGAACAGTGCCACCTTCTGACCCACTGCCCTGAGCTCCTGGGCCATGCCAGCCTTCTGCAGTCAGTCAGGCGTATAACAACTTACCTGGATTCAGAGGGCAGGACAGACCTCCCCAGCCTGCATGGTGCAAGGAGGAGCAGAGAGGCAGACAAAACAAAGGAGAACAGAAAGAAACCCTTGCGCAATGGCTTCTGTCACCCTACCGTAAAACTCTCCTTGCAGTCTAGTAAGAATGATCTTTGATTAACCTTTTATCTCCTGGCCGACAAAGGCATTAAGTGACAGTGGATTTCTTGTATTTGATTTGTACTGTTTTGACACTTCATCAGTTCTCAAAGGTGTTAATGTAATCTGCTTTCTACTGGGGCATAGGAAATACAACACAGATATAGCTCATCCCCTTTGTAACAAAAAATAAAAGTCATTATCCTATTTGCCAGTTATTTGAGGCATATTCATTGCTTTGACCTAAACTGTCCAAGAAACAGACTCTGCAGTTTCAGTGTTTATCTATAGTGCATCTTTTATTTACAGTGATTTCTAGGAAAGGAATACTACTCTCAAGTGCATTTTTTTATGATGGACTTCAGTTTTCCCTGAAGGCAATTTCATCCTTAGAAACAACACAGTAATGCAAAGGTTCCTTAGACAGAGGAAAAAGATACAGGCACCCTAATAGGCTATAAATCCTTTCCACAAACTTCTGCTGGTTTTATAAGACTCTTAAATTATCTCTGGTGCTGTGGATTGGGTAATCATGGCATTCCAGATGTGGAGGAAGGGACCAGATGGACAACAGAGAAAAAAAACATCCCTCACTGTTCAAAAAAGTCTATTTCAGGCAAAAACTTCTTGCAAAAAGCACAGAGGAAGCAATGTACTTTGGCTACCGTGATGGGAATTCTAACTGATGGGAACCACAACTATTTCAAATCAAGGAGCTTCAGAGTAAAGTGACAGCTTGCATGTCTGGACTGTATTTAAGGGCAAATCTCAGGCTCTTGTAAGTGTGCTTTGTCCACTGCAACTGCTGAAGCAAAGCAAGGATTCTCATTTTTGCCTGAGTGGGTGAAATGTCTTCTGGACTAGGCAGGATAGTTAATAGAAGACCCCTTTGGGAATTATTTCCTGGCAAAAAGAGAGCAGCTGACAGGCTACACAGGCTTCTGCCCAGGATCAGACAATCCCTACCCAGCAGCCTCCAGATGACGGCTGCATGCTTCCTCCTCCATGAGGTAGTTCCTGTGCCAAGGAACTGCTCAGCATCCTCCCCTTACACCAGCACCATTCACTGCTGGATCCCAAAAACTAAGTGACGTTCTTCACAGAGAGATGAACTGTTTCACCATTTCACATTTACACGAACAGACCCAGAGAGACACGGGTACTATGACAGCATCAGCCAAGAGAATATGAGGCAGAGACAGGAGCTGAATCCAAGTGTCCAACTGCTCAGTTTATTGCTCCAAACTGCACACCGCTTCAACACAACCACAGCCTAAGTCTATTAAACACATAACCAAAATTAAGGCTATTTCTGGTGTTTCATTTCGAAAAGCACTACCAAGGTGAAACCAAATCCCACCCCTCAGCTGTAAAACATCCTGCCAATGCACATTTCACTACAGGTGATGGGCCAGATCATGTCACCTGACAGACTAGAATGATTCAGAAGCTCAGTGGGGATATCCTTGATATCAGAAACAGTCAGTGTTCAGGAGATTACTTTCCAGCCTCCTGCATAGGGATACATCACCCCCACCAAAGGAGATCTGAGACACACCAACAGCTTGAGGAGGGCAGGGCACCCTAGATGGCAGATCGGTCGACTGGTTGTGATTGACAATGCCTACCAAGGGGCCCTCAAACTCTCCTCAAAGGGAGACTGTAACTTGCAAAGGTCAAAGCAAGAAGTTAATCAGCTGGCACATACCACAGAAACAAACTCTCACTCCTCTCATCCTCTCAGCAGGGCTCTGCTTCTGACCTGCTTTTTTCCTCATTTTTTTCCACTTCCATTCACCCTTCTTCAAAAGACCGTTAACAAAGGTATTTCAGCTATCTGCAGTCACAGCTTTAAGTATCTGCATCAACTGCCTATGTTCCTATAGGGTTCGTGTCACCATTCACCTTAACCCAGAAACCACAGGCAGAACATTTGCAGCTAAGGTGGGCTGGTAGGGAAGGAGGCATGTCAAGGCATATCATAGCACAGGAACTGCTGCAGAGAGAGGGGTGAGGAGGTACCAGTGTGCTTCATTTTGAATCTGACAGATTGGAAGAGAAGGGGGAAGCAGCAAAAGAGAAATGGGAAGATCCCCTGGCACAAAACAGACTTCTCTGTCTGTTCTGCCTGGACATAAGGTCTCTGCATCTTGGAAAGAATAGCTGACATAAATAATTTCAGCAAAATCCTGTTTTAGCTGTGTTACTTAATATGCTTCCAGCTCAACACTACTGTCCCTTCACATACTTAAACAGCCAACACATTCAAAGACCTGTCTCGGTGCAAACAGCTGTTTCTAGTGCTGCATCAAGCACAGCTCAACACAAGTAAGTTATTTTCCATAGGGGGTAAGAGAACACCCAATCCAAGCACAAGTCAAATGAGTATTTCAATTCATCACTTTACTTTTGTTTAGATTTCTCCCTATTGCTATCATTTTTCACATTTCCCTGTATAATTTTAATGGAAATTCTGCCCCCAAGCACAATGTTTTCAGACTTTCTAGTAGACCTAAAAAAAAAAAAAAAAACCACCTTCAAAAAGACCCTTGAAAAGCTTATTATAAGTTGAAATATTTGTCAATTTATCAGTGTAATGAAGAGATAAAAAGAAAACAGAACAGCCTCAAGAATCAATGCAACACAAAACACAAAGATCAGAGGGGACCCACCTTAGCAGAAGCAAGTGTCTTCAGAACTGACTTACCTTATAAACACCAAAATCTTTCAAAAAACCCACAAACCAAGTTTGAGATCCAAGTTTCAAGCGCTTCTATGTTATCTAGGTGTGGTATTCCTCACAACAGATAGCTAGCCCCCTCCTTCCAAAGAAGGCTTGTGCACACTTGGAGAAGTGAAGAAAAAAAATCACCTATCCCATTACTCACCCTGACATTCATTTTCAATAAGTTCAGTTACTAATTCTCTCAGACAGTGTTCTGCTTTGAATCCTTTTTCCTGGTCATCTGCTGAGATCAGCACCTCTCAGCACTTCCAGATCTCGGGGAGCAAAACTACAACTCTAAGACCTCCCTTTAACTGCTCTTCCCGAGCAATCAAACCTTTTCTCCAATAATAATGGATTTTGAGTTCAACAACCTCCCACAGCATTCAGTGTTGTTACCAAAGCTCTCCTTCAAAATAGCCCTGAAACACCAGCATACTGCATTAAAAAAAAAAAAAAAAAAAAAAAAAGGACAATTAAAGACAGCATCCATTTAAAATTGCTGTCAGGAACAAGAACAAAAACTCAGAATTTCTAAAGAAACAAAATCTTTTCCTTTCAGGATTTAAAAGGACTCTCTCATCTCTTCCATGAAGATATCAGATTTGACATAGAGAACACCAGAACAAATTACCGATGGGGTTAGTCACTGCAGACTGAATCAAAGAGTTCAAACAGATAGTGCTCATAGTACTGCCACTGGAAAAAAGCAGCAAAAATCTCTTCAATCACAGCTCCTTTGTCCACCTACATAAAACTCCCAGAGGCTGGAAGCCGACTGCTTCAACTCCTGATGAGCATTCATACTTCACAGTAGGTAACTGGCACAAGAAGAGGTAACAAGGACAGAGCAAGGGGTCAGAAGGTTGAACTCCTCCTAATAACAACCTGTATGGAAGGGGAAGTCAAACACAAAACGTAGTGGTTCTGGGGCTCAACCGGGATACACAGAATGGGCTTAAATGAGATAGCAAAGCTATGACAATATTCTTCTTGTATAACACCCTTAACGCTACACTCGTACAAGTAATCATAGATGGATTTTTGTTTATAATAACTTTAAGAAATAGAAAGTCACAATTTTCTTTACTGAATAACACTGTTCTCTGGTGAAACTTCAAAATGTATGAATCTCAGTAGCATTAATGATTTTGTGAAAGAACAGCAGTATTTTACTAATATTACCTTTACTTCTTACATATTTGTTTTAAATTAAGCAATAAAGCACAAAACATGAAGATAAAATTATGCTAGTGCAGTTCAAATATAAATTATTTTTCCATTTAAATGCCTTAGAAGCATCTGGAAAAAGCACAAAACAAATGAAAAATTTCAGGTCAAGTGAGGATAACTTTATCCTTCTTGCTAATAAACAAGCCTTTGCACATATTGCCTCAGAATGCATTTTATCTAGTTAACACAAACAGCTTTGATATGGGAATTAGGGACAAAAATCATTGCTTGCTAATCTCTTGATTGTTTTCAACTGAGATAAACTAAAAACTGTGACAGGCACTTTCAAAACACTACCATTTACTTGTAGAAAACAGCCACTTCCATCTCAAAATATCCCTAAAGTTGCACTTAAGCAAGGAGTATTTGATAAAGCTTGTTAGAGACCACATTTTAAAGAAAACAAAAATATTTTTAGAGTACAGACACGCACACAAATAATATCACAGTAATGATTCAAAAGCAAGGCTACTTCAAAGAAGCCAGATTATTCTTCAAGAAAATAATAAGTTTATCAACCAGATTTTCTCTTCCTAAATTAGTCATCCACTGTTCTGAACACTATTAACAGAGCAATTTAGCTCAACAGTAGGGGTACATCAAGCTGAATTAAATATTTTTGTGACTGCAAATCACCTCGTCTGGACTCAGGCTGCTCCAGACTTGGAACACAGGAAAGAGTTTCCAAAAAACAAACTTCACCAACCTGAAGACATCACTTCAGGAATTACAGGTTTTAAGGAAATGACAACTGCTTCCATATGGTCCTAGAGACATGAGGTTGGGATAAGCATGGTGCTAACCCATGTGCTTTCTGACTCCATATGTAACATTGACCCCATTCGAACTCAGGATTTCTGTCTGGAGATGGGGGGGTTAGAAAATGGAATTTGCAGCTTTGCAACAGACATGAGAAGAAGACAGTGTGAAGGAAAGCACTTATCTCTCCCTGAGATGAAGTATCTCATGCGCCTGCAGCTGGAGGCTGAGGTGAGCTGGTTGGTTTGGCTGACCACAGACAAACTGCCCTGAGCACTGTCAGTAGCTACCATCCTTAATCCTTCACCAGCATAAGACTCATGGATCACCATGGTACATTCACATCTAGGACACAGGAAAAGGAGAGGCCTGACTTATGCACCTCCGGAAGGCAAAGAAAGTGAATGAAATGTGCCAATACCTGCTACACCTGGTGAGGAACACACAGGCTTTTGTAACATGCTGGTGATCACCCCTGCACTGCTGGACAACATCCACCGTCCCACAGCTGCATCTCTTTGGATTACCACTCCCCTCTTCTTTTTTTTTTTTAAAGCCAACACTGGTATTAGAACAAACCTAAGACATGAGAACGCTTTCTGTGACACACAACTAATGACTGACCTACTCCTACCAACCACCACTTCACCGGGAGCTCACTCTGTAAGATGCCTACAACTGAGTGCTAGAAAGACTCCCATCCATCCTTACAGATTGGTGGGATTTTTGGGGGTGGGAGTGAACCTCAGCAACTTTCCCTCACTGTCTACCAACTTTTCCAAGGAACCGACTGTACTTGTCAGTGCACTTCACATCCAACAAAGTCAAACCAGTGTCAGAACAGAAAAATGTGGTCACACGCAAGTGGCGCAACATCAGGAGGTAGAGAGCAGCAGAAAATACTCTAAGGAGCACATTCTGGAGAAATTTAATCAGATCAGTGAAGTCATAGAAAGTTTGTGAGTTTACCACAAGTATGCAAGTGTTAGGGGAAAACCAGAACAGAAAGGATCTTGACAGAAAGAGAACCAACTCAGCTACAAGATGGGGCCAGTTGTGATTGCAAATGGTTAGGCCAGCACAGTGCTCTGAATCACAAGCATAATATTGCATACCAGGTGTTCTCCGATCAGAACATTTGGAGATGAAACAGGGTTTGTTTTATATGCTGCCCTTAATACCTGCAAGAAAATGCTACACTTTTACAAAGTAAAAAATGCATTCTGACTGAAAAAAAGGTGGAATAAACCAAGACATGCAGTGTACAGATGAGGTAATTTTTGTTGTAAAACATTGGCTGCCTGGAAAACTGTACAACTGTATTTTTGAAATATAGATTCAAAGTCAGTATTGTAAGAAAATCGAAATTTCCAGTTCACTGTTAGAGCCCTCAGAATCCTCTAGCCCTAGTCAAGACACAAATTGGAAGCTCTTTCTTTTATATTACAGAAAAATCAATAAACGCAGTTTTGGACCATTCACTGTATACTATAAGAAACCCAAGTAGAAAGTAAAACTCAACAAAACAAAGAAACCCATCAACATTGGCAAGCAACACCTCAGAGCTAAGCAAAGACTTTCCTCCTGCAACTGAAATTAAACAATCTCTCTCCTTTATTGGTGATCCTCAAACTAAAAAAGAATTACCTCAGTTTATTGGTGTGTAAGGATGCTGGGGAGGTTTTACCTACACTCTACACTTCTCAGTTATTGAATTGTTCTGCATCCTAACATTGGCTGAAGGAGATGTAATCAGTATAAAATTCAAATTTATTTCTTTGTGATTATACAGTCCATAAAATTCATTGCTTTCAGGCACACTTTTACACATGCATAAGTAAAGGGCCATTACTTCATCTTCCCTATAGATCTTTTTCCTTAGTTACAGTTGTCGTATTGCTGGCCAAGCTACACGAACTGAATTTTCACTAAATTCTAAGACAATTCTCACTTCTTCTGGAAAAGAGCTCTATAACTCCATAGGTTTTAGTCCAGTTATAATAATTATTATGCAAATCCCTGAACTCCGCATGGTTACCCAGCCTTAGAACTCATTACAGATTCATTAGAAACACAGTTGCTCCATCTTCTCTTTCAGATACTTTGAAATTTAATAACTACCATGAACTAGGGGATAATGCTGCAATTTGAACATTACATTCATCACAAAGCTTTTGTGCTGGTGCACAGGATTCTTTCATGCTTAATTTGTTATTAATCATACTTCGGATTATAGTCACTGTTGTGTTTTTTTTTTAAAAAAAAAAAACTGAAAAAATTCCTTATTTGAAAAAAAGTGTGCATCACCTTCCAAATAATTCCCACTCTGCTCACAGATTTTACCAAAAATATTAAGAGAGACACATAAAAATTAATTGTTCTTCACAGACACTGGAGTGTCAGACTATTTTTTTTTTTTCTAATTTATTTTTTTGTGATGGAACATGGAAAAGTTACCAGAAGACAGCAAGGCAACTGAGGGCTAGGGCGAGAGGGCAAACGGCTTGAAAGGGGCAACATCAGCAGCTGCAGCAGTTACTTCTCACAGGGGCACAGATGTTGAGGTGAGGGAAGCAACCAGGATGCAGGACTGACAGGATGAAACATCATGCCTTGGACTTACAGAGGTGAGCCAACAGGAATTACCTCCAACATATTTAAGCACAAAGTAAACTGCAAAGACATCTCAAAAGTATAAAAAGTTATAATCCGGGGGCTTTGATGCTGTTTAAACCTGGAGAAGTTCTAAATTTCATTATTTTTTAGGTTATTACTATTAACACTACTGCATGCAGCAATAGCTAAATCTTAAAGGTAAACAAGAAGTGGGCAACTCAAACAGATCTTCATAGTAAAATCAGTGACTTGATACAGCCTCTAAAAATGAAGGGGATTTTAATTAGGCAAAATTGACAGTGATGAACCCCTCCAGAAATTTGCTGTGAACATGAATTTTGCTTAACTAATCAATGTAATCAAATGTGTAAAAAGCCTTCACACTGGAGCTGCACACAGCAATTTCCCAGGAGAGGAGCAGGTAAACTTCTCCTAAACACAAGGAAACGCCAGAAGGTTTAAAAAAAAAAAAAGGTGTTACTATTCTTTACTTCACTGTCACTGGGGCAGGCAAACACAATGATGGGCTTCACCTACCACATAGTTTGAGCCCCCACAACAGCTTCATCTGTTACGATCCCTTTTGTTGTTCCAGATAAATGAAGAAGATATCACAAAAGGTACTGAAAACCATTGTTACAGCAAACTGCAGAAGAATAGAAGCAACCACGGCAAGTTCACTGCAGAACGCTGATGGCAGCCCAAGCTTGGAGATTATATAATGAACTTCTGTAAAACTTCACAGCAAGGCTGTTTTTCAGGCAATACAGATATGCTCAAGACTGGGAAAAAAGGAAGAGGGAGGAAAGAATACTGATGCATTCAGTGCTTTTTGTGTGAAATAAGTGGCCTGTACTTGTTCACTGAAGGATAACTCAAAATGAATCTATGCCAAGCTGTGCAATGAGGGAGTGAAAGCAAAAAAAGCCTATCACTGCTAAGTGTGACAAAATTAAGGATGAAAATAAAGCCATCAAAAAGAAAAATGAGATATACATACATACGAACAGATACACTTTTTTCTTTTTTGGAAAAAAGGAGGGAGGGTCTGCAAAAAATTGCATGGTGCATCATCAATACATTCATATCCATACATGCTGCAGCAATAAGCATCCCAAAACTAGTTCTCTTAGTAACTTACCAAAGCATGTTTTTGCATTAACAATTCAATTCTTATCTCCTCCTCTGATTTCCCTAAAGAGATTCAATAAAGCAACTTCATCTGCAATATGCCACCTAGAACAAGGACTAAAAAGAGTACACTAAAACCAAACTAAAATTGCAGTGCAGAGGCTGATCTGACCATTAAATGCAAAGCATGAAAAGATAATTGATACATCCACTTTGAAGTGATAGCAAAGCAGTCAAAGTAGTCACCAGTGTGTTAGAAGTCACCTGAGTGCCTGATGACTGTAACAGCAAAAGACCTATCAGATATGAAAAAAACATTTCATTGAGATCTCCCTGACATTGTTTCTCTTCAAGAGCGACTGATCGATCCGAACACACTTCCCTAAGCCACACATTGAGTAGTTAAAACTAGTCTTCGAGTTACAGCTGGAGGGGGAAAAAAGTGTGAGAAAAAATTCAAGTATTAATCCCTCTTCCATAAAATCTAATGTTAGCTTTCAACGTTTAGCAGGAAGCTTGATCTGTTTAGAAACAGTCTCCTACAGATCATGACAGTTACTCTTTTAAAAGATCATTTTGTAAGTCCCGATTTTTAATTTCTTATGGAATTAAGGGACTGCAATTGGTCATTTACCTTCTGAAGTCACCATCCTTCACTTATAAAGGTATTGATATTTACACCACACCACTCTTCAGTATCGCAGACTGGAATTCAGCAATGGAACAAGCAGTGGGGATCAGCAAACTTCAACAGAACCATTCCATTTTGCCACAAATCTCATTTAAGTTATTAAAAATAAAAGAATTACACAGTTTGCCTCTTCTGGAACACTACAAAATCATTATGTGATAATTCAAAGGGTAAAATAATAAAGGAGAAAGGAAAAATTAATGAAATGATGATTTTTGATGCAGTGCTAACAACCTTTTCAGATTTGGAAAACTTTTGAAATATCAGTTATCATCACCCTGAAAAGTGATGTTGTAATTATCCCAAATACCACAAGTCCCCATTTCTTAATTATAAGAACCACCTGCTTGCCCAGAGGAACAAATAGGAAAGCAAGGAGAGAAGGGACTGGTAGTGAAAGGGACCCTTAAAGTAATTCCAACCAATAGAGTGTTTTTAAAAGTTATTCAAAGGGACAGGAGTGAAATGTAACAATTAAAGGAATGAAAACCAAGGTTAAGACATTCCACAGGATGCCTTATTGTCATTTTAAGTGACATAGGTGCTAGGGAGTCTTAACCTCCACTAATATCCAAAGGGACACTCATAAGTGCCAAAATTGTTCAGCATATAGGAATTCAGCTTCCAAATCATACTGGACCATTTGAAAGCCATGACCTCTTTGCTCAGTCACTAAGACCTGCTTTTGTAAGACATCCTTAACCAGAACAAAACTCTCCTCAGGATAGGAGATGTGGTTGCAGTTAAGACAAACCTTCACCTCTCCCCTTTCTCATTCTACCTCCACCAGCAAAGTTTTTTTGCCATGTAATTTAACTGGTTTCACTGAAAGTGCAGGTAACTTTAATTCCCAAGAGAGGTAAAGACAAGTTTGTGCAGTATATCCTGATACCAAAGTCCTGTGTCTTACGTTAAAAGCGTCCTCTTTACAGGGGATGTTTTTCTACATACTAATTTTAATTTATTCCATAATTTCTGAAGTAATTTGTAGATAAGACATTAGAGTAGTCACATAAGAAACACAACGCTGTTTTAGCAAAAATGATAGACAGCACTGACTCACAGTTGGCAAGAATGGAATAGATTCAAAAGTAATTTACCAGTCTTTCGTCCTATAAGTTTTGATGATGTGTCAGTAGAGATTAATGGGCAAAGGTTTTGCTTTTAAAAACAAACTTGAAAAATATTTTCAAGAAAAAGTCTAGGGAAAAGTAACTTTTTGCAAATGTATTCTCTATGGTATTACCTTTTGTTTCTAGTATTTGTTTGATGTTTTAAAAACATGTAAGCGTTACACTGGAAGTAATTAAGGACTCATGAAACCTGTGGCATTGACACCTCACAGAAAGCCTGCTATGCAAGTGATTTGACAGGTCTTTCTAACAAAGAGGAGTCAGTACATAGAAAAATCTAAAGGACTCATTTCAAGCATTTTCATCTCTGATAAAATGTAACCTACTCCCCAGCAGCTCTCTGAGGACAGAGAATATAGCAACCTAGTGATTTGTTGGTGGTCTAAACCACTCAATATGCCTCTACGTTCACCAGCTTTTGAGTTCCACCATCAGCTAAAGCCTCCCAGGTTTCATGTCCCTGCTTTGGCAAAAGCACGATGCTCAATATCTATCACAGGTATCAGACTACTCAAGACATTCCACTTCTCATTAGAGAAGCAAAAGAGATCACCAAGAAATACCACTATCTACCTGATGGGAGACAAAGAGGACTGGCAGTAAACCTAGACTCCCTTTCCTTGCCTTGGCAGTCTGGATATTCTCCAACAAA
>NW_010103836.1:30795-84091 GCF_000699245.1 Pterocles gutturalis | reverse complement strand
CTTTCCCTCCTGGTGATAAGAGAAATTAAATCCTGCCTATACTTTAAAAGACAAACAGGTTTGCTTGAGGTTTTGGAAAACATTTTTTAAAAAACACTTTGTCCTGTCTTCAGTAAAGGGATGCAGGGTATGAACTCAAATGGAAGGAAACATTTCCCTGAGGGTCTGGGCTAAATACCTACACTCTGAAGAGACACGAGGCTAAGGGTTCATTTCTCTTAGCCTTTCTTACTGGCTAGCTCCGAGCAGTTGCTGCAGATCCCTGTCCAAGGCACTAATCCTCCCCAAACACTGTGCAGAATGACCATACACATCACAGTGTGCTCTACCACACACTGGAGGGTATAACACCTAGAAGCCAGCAATTTGCCCTGAAGCATCCAGGTTTTTCAGATCAAGTCCTCAAAATAAAGACCAGTAGAAGAAGCCACAGTAGGCTGTCTCTGAGAGACATTAAGAGAGCATCTGCCCAGCACACACTAAGGGCAAAGTCAGACTAAATGATGTAAGTCTCTCCTAGCCTCAGCCACGTATAAAAGGATCGTTATCTCAGAGGGGCTGAGAGACTAATTTGTGCTTTAAAAAACCCTCCAGAAACTTGGAAGAATGATGCTACTCTGCTTGCAAATCATTCATTCTTCTTTGCTTAATGTAATTCAGACTCCTTTTCCTTTAGCAGGTAGTGTATCCCCCAGTAAGATACACTGAATAAAGCACGTGAAGAAGAAGACACTTTGCGGTTCAAGGCTGATGATTGCATACATTGCTTCAATACATTGTTTTTATATTCTGTTTATGCTAGGCTGACTTAGAAGCTAAGAAATAAACTAAAATTAAAACTTTAGACTGTAATGAGGCAAGCAGTTTTGCCCTTTGTTCCTCTGTTGTCCTCATCATGCCAGAAGGTTGGGAACAATAGATGCCTACTCATCTGCAGCAGATTATGATCACCTACAACAAAAAAAGAACTAGGTACAGCTGGGAGGTTTAATTTCCTTTTGTATTATCAAGAGATCCAGGCTTGCTCCTAATTAGTGGAAAATAAAACATTGGGAGCCTCCTACCACGCCTCCTGCTCAAAACCAGGACCTGCCACCAACTAGGTACTCGAGAGAGAGTATTAAACGCTGAAGAACTATCCCAGATACTGGGATACTAACCCAGTTGCTGGGAATACACTATCCCAAAGCAGTGCTAACAAGGACCATGGCTTACCAGTGTGGGGACCAGTCAGACACCCTCCAACAACACTTTTGTGCTGAGGTGAATGGTACAAGAACAATTTATCCTGCCCGTCACCCAAGACAACAAGCCTTACACAGGAATGCAGGGACCAAAGCTACAAACCCCACCACATCAAATACACAACCGAAGAGCAAGCAAAACTACCATATTGTTCTCTGAGACAGTTTTCATCTTGGATTATAACTAGAACAAAGCCCGGCTTTAAATCAGTCTTAATCCACACTTTTACTTTTTAGCTCATCTTCAAAAGACATGATTCTCTTTGGATAGCAATCATTAAAACATGTCCGTCTGCAACCAAATCATGCTTTATGACAGAATATACACTGTATGTTCTGAGAGCAGATGACATAAACACTATTTAAACAGTTATAACCTACCAGAGTTGTATCATTATCTTCATATTTATTTTATTAGAAAATGGTAAGCTAGGTTGCCATAGTGATTTTAATATATTTACACCAAACTCAGCCCAAATGAAAACTGAGTCCTTTCTAAAAGGCATAAAAGAACACTGTAAAATTGTATTAATTCATTAAATAAATTACTTTCAATGACTTGTGCACATATGAAATCCAAAATTGTATTTAAAATTAATCAAAAGGAAACACTGCCTCAAATTAGGGAGTAGACACAACTAGCTCTGAGTCCCAAATCCTTCTGAGATTGCAGCCCTGTGTGTTCACTCATAGCTTTTATTTCCAGATTGGAAGGGGAAAAACAGTTTTGTTACTAGTTTAACTCAGTCACTTCCTCAGTGCTCAACAAACCAGACACTAAACTGAATCAGTCAAACTGAAAGAGAACATGATCTCGCAGCTCTGTGGGAGAGGCAAGAAAGATAAGGAGCTGACAAAAGTTCCCTGTTTCAAACAAACTGGGATCCCAGGTGCTTGGAGTCCTAACTCCCTTTCAGGCCAGCAGCTGCACCTCCCTGTTAAAGTTTTAACTTCTGTGCATGAGAAGCTCAACGTGAAAAATGTATTTAACATATCATAGCAAGCTTAGCTCTTTACTGCTTCATAACAACAAACCCAGTTTCAGACCTTTTTTTTTTTCCCCACCTTCGGTTCTAAATCTACCCCCATTTACTTGCTGGGGGTCTGCAGCTGGCAGCTGGGCTCAGCGCTGACACAGCGCTGTGCTGTGTGGGGCATGGCCCAGAGCCCTCGCCAGGGCAGGCAGCACAGCCCCGGCCTCTTCTCCCTCCCCATCACCCTGTACGTCCTGCTACATGGCAAACACAAACCACAGCTGCAGTTCCCTCAATGCACCTCAAAATGATGAGGGTTTACTGCAGGAGCACTCTTCCTTTATCCTTCGCAAGGCCTCATATCCTTATTGCAAACCCCCACCCCTTCCAGAGTGAGGATTTATTTATTTTTAATCACAAGCAAATAAGGCACCTACAGGGCACCAGTTCTTCTAGCTGCCACTTCCCCAGGGACATCTCCACTGCCAAGATATTCAATTTGGTGTTAATAAACCATAATGAGTCAGCAGAAATCACTCCCATCCCAACCATCCCCCCCCCAGAGGGTACCAGCAGATGTTCAAAGCAGAGATCAGCAGCAGGGCACTGCCAATCACCTCGGTGTTATTTTAACCTCGCTCTCTGTTCAGCTTTTAACTGTATGTTATAAAGAGGGGATAAAAGAAACAAATCTTTTCTGTGCATACAGTTCACTCCTGCAGAGACAGAAATCTAGACGATCCCATTCACACTTGCATGGAAAAACACACATAACATCACTTTATCACCTGAAATGATACAAAGCAATTGTCATCTGAATCAATTGGTCTCCTGTTTGCTACACAATATAGCACAACAAAGCTCAAGGGCTTTTGTCTGCATTTTCAGATGCATCAATTCCCAGAGCAGAGCTGAAAGTCTCCCTCCTCCGCAGAGCTCTGGCACAGGCACATATGAAATATTGCACTCAGCTCTGGACACCTCATTACCAGAAAGATAACACATTAGAGAGAGTTATTAGAGAAGCAACAAAAATGATAAGTGGAGATTGAAGAGACTGATTACATCAAGACATTAAAAGTTAACTGCATAAAGGTTGGCTAAAGAACAACTTTCCAGGGGACACAGTAACAGCCTGTAAATATTTGAAGCATATGTATGCCAACAAGGCAAATGAATTATTTAAACTGGGAAAAACTAGATACAATTAGGAATAACAAGGTGAAATTAAGAAAGGTTTGACTCTCAAGAAAAAAAGAAGGGTAACAGAAGGCAGGCTTTGAGAAGTCTATTGCCAGGATGACTTAATAGGTCTTTTGTATCTCTGCCTCCTGTAACTCCATGATAATAATGATGGAGTGAAAGAAAGGACTCAAAGTATGAAATCCAATTAATTCTTTGCCAGTAGGCAAACCATCTTTATCAGATATCTTGGCTTAGCAATAAGCTTAAGCTTGGCATGACAGATCCTACCTGTCATTTATTCAGATGTACTTTTTTGTAAAGTCTTCGGGGAAGCCAAGAGTATTTTTATACTTTCATTAAAACACAGACTATATCCATCAAAGGAGGAAATCATATTAAAAAGATCTGTGGCATTTTCAGACTAATCTGTGCATCTGACCGGTGCCATATTTAGCATTATCTGTTTTGTGCATCTAACAGACTGCAAACCCTTTGGGGCAGAAATCCCATCCTCCTCTTTCTTTATATTACACAGCACTGAGTGTGTTGATAGCATTCAACAAATAATAGCCAATTCCAAGGGAGGAAAGAAGTCTGTGCTAGCACACGCTGTGCAGTGTTATTTTCAAGGGATGAATCCTTACATTAGTAACGGAGCTGGGAGGCTTCATGTACATTCCAGCAGAAGAATAACTCCTACTTTTCTTGGGAAGAAAACGAATTTTACAAACAGAAATGCCTCAGAACACTTAAACAAAACAAAACAAAACAAAAAAAAGCATCGTGTGGATAGGCATGACAATCAGCCAGAAGCAGTGACAAAGAGGATACAAATTATTTAGAAAAGGAGGCAAATAAATTAAATATTGAGACTAAAATTTAGCACTTGTGAGGAAGGACCCTTTTTAAAGACACATAGAGACAATTTGTACACGTTGTGATAACATCTTTAAAAGCACAGTCAGGCATTACTTCTCAAATAACAACAATTCATCACTAGGGGTACATTTAAAACAACCCCCATCAGTGTACTTCTGTTTCAAGCAAATGTGAAATCCAGAGCTCACACTATTTATTGACACCACTTTGGCTCATGTGCAACTCTTGCTGAAGCAGGTCCTGTCAGAGTAGCCAACAAGTCAGCTCTCCATTTTAGTACCTGCCAAAGTTAATTTTTGAAAGAGCATATAGGGACATACAGAGTTATATATTGATATGTTGCCCTTTAAGGTGTTCTGAATTAAAACATAACAAGCCGCAGACTACTTATAAGATCAGTGGGAGCAAGTTATTGCTGGCACACCTGGATATTCCTCTGGCAAACAACTCCTTTTACTATTTAATATTTCATCTGTATATTAATGTATTACAGACTCCTCATGGTTCTAAACTCCACCTTGGAATCACACACCACCACCAACTCTACTCTCTATCATCTTGAATGTCTGGTTTTGGGCAGAGATGCTGCCTGTGCTGCTCATAGACGAACTTTCTTCTGAGAGGTAACGCCAGTGCCAAATGAAATACCGATGGCCAAAGAAGGGACAGGTTTTACAGAGATGCTTTGCTTATCAAATAATCTTAGTTAAGCATATGAAGCACCTCTTGTATGCTGCTCCCTGTATGCAAAATGGATATTCAGGAAAGTAATGTACATCAAGGTAGTACAGTGAGAGAGATGAACACTCCTACCTCGTTTGCCACAGCCTTCAAATGCTGTGTGCGTTTACAGAGTTGCTAACTTCAGAAACATCTGTACTGTAGCTTCTCTTTCCAAGGATAACATTAGCTAGAAGAATTTAAAATACATATTCAGAAAATTGCATTTCTTTGGCTCAATTTCATAATCCTTAATACTCAATCAAATGAATCCCAGGTTTTGATGGAAAACTTGGGACTTTTTCTGTTCATAGAAATTTATTTTTCCTGTCAAATTTTCATTTAGTGTGAGAATTAAACTTGTAAAAGAATATTGTAAGACTTTACTGAGATGGAAGAATACATTTTTTACTCACTTTTCATTAAACAATTAATGATCCAAGATTTAAAAACTGTCTGGAAAGATATTGGAAGCAATATATAGAAAACAATATTTATATCTTATTTTTATAACCACTTATGTCATTAAAGAGCCTAAATTCTATTCTAAGTCAATGGGACTTTAGCACTTGGGATAATGTATTCCACCGGACAAGACAAGCAAAGGGTGACTCTCAAGACAAACAGTATCCAAAGTCAGCTTGCTGCCAGCTTCACCACCTCTGATGTCAAGTAGCACTTACAGGCAGATACATTTTTTGGAATTCTGGAAAGTTAGGGGCAGACAACCACAACAACAGACAGATATTATTATAACTGGTGAAAAGCTAGCTCTAAATAAAGAAGGATAAGAAAATCACTGAGATGGCAAAAATTCTAAGTATTTTTAATGGTATTTGTCCAATATTAGCTATCAATCCCATCTGCAGTGGTTATGTGACTACCAGAAAAAAACAGAAACACAGCTGAAGATGAACAACTTCTAAACATACTTTCAGTTTTGTCAAACCTAATCGAACCTTTCACATTGCCCTGCAACTGACTTAAGACATTTGTGGTAACAACCACTCAGAAAGCTACACAGTAGCCGATTTTCTAAATAATTTAGACTAAAAAAAGAGAACCTAAAGGCATGCTTCCGACATTATTTTAAATATTTACCTACACCACTGTTCTTTTGGGAGGCTTTTTTTTTTTTTTCATTTCCTAGCTTTTTAAAAATACTCTTTTAGGATGCCTTAAATACATGCCAATTGCACCGAAACAAACAACTTTTAGCATACTGCTAACTGCAGTAGGGACATAACTGCAACAAATCCCACCAAACAAATCTGGGGTTGGGATTGCATTGGAAAGCCAATTCTTGCAAGATTCCCAAAGCAATTTTTTGTTTCTTTCTTTGGAAATCAGTTAAAGACCCAAAGAGGAACATCAGTATTTGAATGAGTCGATTATCAGTGGAAAGAAGGGACAAAAAAAAAATGTAGAGAGGGGAGGTGGGTGAGGGAAAATGATTGGCAGCAATTGCATAAGGTGTTAGATACTACAGACAACATACAACTGAAAATGTTTTCCCTATGAAGGCCAATACTATTTTGTTGCTTTCAATTAATGATGTTTTAGAATTAATCGAGGAAACCAATCATTGCATGGGGCTCTCTGGTTTGAAGCACCAAGGAAAGCACTGCCCCACCATGCCATAACTGTTGAACATCAAAACAGCTGCATTTAACATGAGCTCAATTTTATCATGAAGGAATCTAAAACAAAACCTACTTGTGGTAGAAGGATCCAGTAACTAGCAACAGGGGAAAAAGAGATTTTTATCTGTTCAGCTGTTAGTATATACATGTTCTTGCAAAAACTAGAAGACAATTCATACACAGAGGAAAACCAATGAGCCCCACATGGTGCCTACAAAAGACCCACTAACACTACCGTTTTGACAGACCCAGAGACCCTCTGCACACAATTTATTCCTTCCAAGTTCTGACCTGTCACACTACTTTCACGATTAATGTGACAGAAAGCCAAAAATTGCTTAACATTTCCATGGAGTCTTCTGGGCAAAACCAATGTATCTTAATAAGCATTTTCTACAATATTTTGCAGCCCTTCAAAGTTATTGTGAAGACCAAATAATAATTTCTGGCTTGAATATCACTTTACAATTTCATGCCATGCATACACATACTACATTAAATGTTAAGATAGCTTAAGACACTTTAGTTATTGGGAACAGGCACTAGACACTCCATAAACTCCTCCCAAAAAGCATTTTTGTCATAAAAATCTTTCAAGAGGAGAAGTTTAATTATATTCTGAATTCCAAAGATCTCTGTAAAATGTTTCACATCTTTAATCTCATCCACATCTGACAGCAAAGGCAGTAACACAACTCTTGGAATGACTTTTATAAATCTTTCCACAAAACTAACCACCTGGGCAAACTATGAAAGAGTGCCATCTTCACAGCAGCTTCCACAGGAACTTTGCTTTCCATCACAGTCCTGAGGAATGAAACTCAGTTGAAAAAGGGACTGTAACAAAGTAAACTGCTTACCAGGGGTCTTCACAAGAGACTACCAACCTCTGTGTTCCACACTCTAACATTTCCACCCAGTTCTTGCCCAACTCCTTCATTTCACCCTGACACTAGAAGCTCCCAACATCTCCATACAAATCCATAGCCAAGTTGTTTCAGGGGGTTACACTGTAATTGAGGGTTGATTTTTTTTTCCTAAACTGATCGTCACAAATTGTTTTCAGTTGTGCTCACAGCACAGCATTCAAATTTGATATGCAGAAGGGACAAATCCTGGTTTCTCAATAAGGTCGACTATGAAATTCACATTTTCCTCTTATTGCTAAACAAATGGCTAAACACTAGCACTGAAAGGAAAATGGCTGCATAACTCAACATAACAAATCACATTCTGAAAGAGTAATTCGCCTGCAACATTTGTATTGATGCTCACAGATAATAATATCTCCTCCTAAAACATATTTCACATTGTCTTCAGTCCATTGATCAGGAGTGTTTTATAAATGTTTCGATCAGTCTGATGAGGCTTTTAGCTACACATGTGCATCCTGCAATTTTGTTGAACTCCAAAAACATGCAGGTAGTGCATGCTAAGTAACAAGAATCCATACTTTTGTTACAGGCTGTTTCCTTCTACATATCCACTAACTTGCTAAGAACACGCTACACTAGATTTATCAGCAACAATCAGCTGTTTGTGTCTTCTATGAGAGAGTAACTGTATCGAAAAGGAAGGTTTTTCCCAATACATGTTTTATATGTTTAGCAAATTACTGATGTTCTTAGGTTCCCTGTTGATAACAGATCCAGATATTTTTTTCATCCTAACACAGTCACTGAGTCCTAGTTCAGACTGATAGGTAATACCTTAACTCCTACCAACCTATAAGTCTGACACTGTATCAGCATGGTATGTTGCAGGCACATATACAGGTTAGCAGTCACAGAATCATAGAACCGTTTGGGTTGGAAGGGACCTTAGAGATCATCTAATAATAACGCTTATGGAAACTGAAATTGCATTTATAACACAGATCCTAAAACCAAAATTTTGTATTACAATAAGTAGTCAAGAGACAGACACTTGAGGGCTATTAAAATCACTTAATGTCATCTTAATGGATTACAAAGATGCTAAATCTGACACCCTAAAGTCAGTGTACATACACACCACAACCTGAGCATTAGTACTCACAGTTACAGCTTCCCCCGATTCCCTTTCACTATTTCAATGAACCTAAATCCTGACTTTCAGGGAATAAGCTAAAGAGAGATTTCAAGTACCATGTTTATAATGCAGTGCTAGTTCTCATCTGCAGTTCCCATGAAGGTATAAAATACCACGAGACAGGCTGAGCTGCAGCTGTAGGAAAGCCGACAGTGACCAACAACTCATTTTATCTGGACTACCAACAACTCAGAAATGTGCCATTAATAGATCCATCCTGAAAATGGAAATCAGGACATAGAAAGGCCTGTCTTTTATTAGCAATTACTTGAAGCATTAGGCTGTCTTTCTGAAACTAAGCAGAGTTGTTACCAACCAAGCTCTTACCAAGCTCACAAAGCAACAAAGGAAAATTGTGCTTCCACTTCTGTCAGTAAAAATTATCATGGACATGCTAATTTTATGCACATAGTGGCTACACAGAAACAAACCTACAGCAGTGTCAATACACCCACTTGTTTCCTCCCTGTACTGACATTTGACGGGACTCATCCTCTATGAAAAAGCACTTCATACAGCTCAGTCACTCATTACTATACAGATGTTTTAAAGTTTGATTTCATTAGATGTTGCAGCATCTCCGGTACTGACTAGGGATAATAATTCAGTTTCAAAGCAGCATTCTGATATTTTGAGGTTAGCTCAGACAATGCCCAGACTTATCTAGTTGCTGTCTCAAAAAACATTAATTCTCTCAAAGTGTCTGTTTACAAGTGAGAAGGTGGATCCATCCACCCCAGAAAATCGGGTGCAGAGACAAGGAGGTCTAGAGGCTCAGCACGACCCTTCTACTCCTCCACTACTCATTCTGTGAAGAAATCAGTATCCAAGATCTATCTGAATCATGCCACGCGTGGACCTATACACAGATCCCATTTCCCAGATCACTTTATTGACCATCTGTTTTTCATCCTTTGCTTGAGGAAGTTTTAGTTAGAAGGAAAATTCAGGAAAACATTTTGTAACACACCAACAAATTAAAAATCTTTGCTACAAGTTTTTTGTAAAAAAGTCTTCTCACCAGTTCTACTTATTACACAACCTGCTCCATTCAACATCTAAAAGAAAAACATGCCTCACACTTGTCAGTACTCTGGTTCTGAACAGGTATACAGGAAACGCAGAATATCATTATTCCATGATGCAGCAGCAGCAGTAGCACAAAATACATGTGTGCCATGCTCCCTCTGTGTTCCTATGATAGTTTTCAGAGAGTCTATTATTGGTGTGATAACAAGGTTCAGCCCAGTCCTCTCACTTTAGCAACACACACAAGGTCTGTGAGCATACCTGCTTGCGACATTTTCCCACCTAATTATGTAAGTTGGTCTTTTCCTCTCTCAGAATTAGTCCTTTGCCCACAAGTGCAGCTTGAATCAAATTTTGAGTTTGTGAGGCATCCTCCTCCTTGTGAAACAGATCCAGCTCTTCCATACTGCACTATTGCTTCAAAAATTTACCATCAGGAAAGCTACCAACATAATATCCTAATTTTAAATGGTTATTTTTTTCCCCTTGTTAAATCCTCAAGTGTTTTGAATACAGCACCAGGGTATAATAGAATGTGAATAAGTAATGAAAGATAAAGAAGTGGATTTAAATAAAATATCCCCTATTATCATTCTTAATTCTTATCTATTGTTGAGACGACAGCCATCTGGAATATTACAGCAAGGTGTGCATTCAAGAAGAACCCAGACAGAACAAAATGCAATTCAAACCCAGAATAACAACCTTAAATCAGGTTTTAAGAGGATGCCTGGCTACCAAGAAATACCACAACCCCGCTGATTTATCTTATTCCAGCCTGCATTTTGCTGGATGCAGGGCTGGTGATCCGAAGCTGAGGGTCAGGTGCGGCGGGCCGCTGGACGGAGGGTCTGCGGCAAGAGGGGCTGACCTCCCGCTGCCCACTCGCAACCGCGGCGCGTCTCCCGCGGCAATGCCGCCCTCTCGTGCTGCTGGGACGCAGCCATCGGCCTCGGAAAAGTTATCATTACCTTAATTGCAGATTAATTACAGCCTTTCACCAAGGTCAAAAGGAACATTCCGAGGCAGCATAAAGGGTATGATGTGGAATATACGTAAAGTTAAAAAGCTTTTGATTTTTTTAATGTAAAATTTGACATTTGCTGCCTTAATGAGTACAGTGCTTGCCTCTCAGTGTAAAACCCTGCAGTAAGGCATCTCTGTGTACAAAAACAGCGACCCTTTAATCTACACACCAAACAAAACTCAGCAAACATGAGGCTTTTCTCTAAATTAAATCATTCTTGAAAATACTTTCTATTGAAATTAATTCTATCCCAAATGAGACTGGCCAATAATGTTACACTACCTGTAATTATATTTATGTGCTATTTGTAAGAACATCAAACTTTTACACGGATACAACTCAGAAGTAATGGAAACAGCAGTGCAGAGTGGCTGTTGAAGGCAAGGAATAAATCATATGAATTGCATAATTACAACTTCCTATGGCTCCAGAGACAGTTTGCACCAGCAAAAGCAACGAATAATAAAGCAGGATGAGTTTTATAACCCCTAAAAGGAGAAAGCTCTAGTACAGCAGTCAGGACACAGACGTGATAGCACAGTCCCTCCTCCAGAGCATGTTTGACTACTGGGGACCCACCACCCTTCTCCAGCCTTGCCCCTGTCCAGCAGGTCAGGGGAGCCAGAGAGGTGGATTCAAATCCTAGAACAGGAGAAGCTGAATTCAGATACTGCATACTGAGATAGCACTCTAACCTAACTGATCTCCCATCTCTTCTTTAAGGGGGGGTAATTCACCCGATTCTGGAGTTTCGCAAAGGCAGGAGACTTAAGCTTTGCTTTTGGCTGAAGGAAACATTTTGTGCGTTACTAAAACAAGAGCCTCTTCCAATCCCCAGTATATTCTCTCCAAACGTATCCTTGGTTTTCACGCCTCCTGCTTGCCCCCCGCTTAAATTCTTCCACTGAAGCTTTTTTTTTTCCCTCCCTCAATTTTCCAGTTCATTAGACAAAATGAAAAACAAATTATTTGCAGTTTCCAGATCACAGCTGCCCCCTCAGGACAACGGAGGAACAGCCCCTTCCCTTTTTCTTCTTCCTTGCAGCTGATGAACTACCAGACACAGCTGAGCCAGTACCATACCCTGCCAGGCAGGGAAGTGCCTTCGCGGTGCTCTCTGATAAAGCAGGCACAAAATAAGCGTCAAAACAACAACTGCCACAAGGCTGCTTGTAATATTTAGTTAAGCTGGCATAGCTGATGGTACAAGGGTCCAGTGAACGCTACTGCAGTTTAGCTTAATGTTACTCTCCCTCTGCTAGCAAATTGCTCCTGTTTTCCAACCAATTTACAGCCCACTTGTCTACTCTGCTGTTATAACTTTACAGGAAATCAGATTTGCCTGTGATTGTTGAAGCAATGACTCTCAAAGGGGGCAGCAAGAACATATTTCAATCTAATAAAATAAACGATGACAGATTAAGGTCTCTTTTAAAGAATGCCTTATCAAAACCTACAGTTCATAGAGGCGGGGGAGGGGTGGTAGTTGCCAAAGCTGGGAAGAGGTAAAGAGCTTGTTGTCACTCACACATAGCACACCAAAATAACAAAAATAAGGCATGAAGAAAGCAATCACCTACAGCAGTAATGGGGAACACCAGCTAAATTAGTTTTGCCTGTGCTAGTGACCTTTGACTGCTAGACAGATAGCTTTTCCTACCTAACCTCTTATTACAGAGTTGCCTTTGGACAGCAACTCTTCTATTACTATGTTTTTTACTTATTTCATAACACCAAAAGCTCACAATATTCAGACTCAGGCTATTCCCTGAAGAATACCCTATGTACTGAAGCAGAATTCTTCATTAAACAACCATTTTAGGTAGGTTGTTTCCAGAAATGTATCTTTTTGCCTTTTTAAACTTTACAGCTAATGTAATTTGCAGAAATATCTTGAACAGGTTTATCACTAGTTCTGCTGTTCAGTAGGAAAATGACATGAAGGAAATAAAGACAGAAAGGAAGAAATAATGGTTCCAAAGCCAAGTAATCTCAGGCTCCCTGATGCTTAACACAGTAGAAATAACTCTTCTGTGGGATCACCACGCTCTGCCTTGAAAGCTTAGTACTTCATCACAGCTCAACATGGTCTTTTTTCTAAGAGGGAACTGAAAGAACAGATGGAAACCTGGAAAACACTGCTGAAACAAACATACGTTTGTGAGGTGCGATGGCACAACTAAGCCAGGGTTACCCAGCCTCAAACCCTTTAAGCTACACATTGAAGAGGATAATGGCAGGGTAAGAAAAATTGCAGGTTTAAGAAAATGGTACAACAGTGTACATCCACCTGAGAGCTGCACAGTGTTGTCTCTAGCCTGGTTACCATTAACAAGAGCACGAGTGAAGGCATTTCATCACATCATCCACCTGCTCTGGAACAGGAAAAGGACCTGGCAGTATAGGGCACTACTTAACTAGACAGAGATGCGTCTCCCTTTGCTTTGAGTTTCCAATCCGTTGCTGTGGGGGGGGGGGGAGTGAAATACTGTTGGTTAGTCCCTGCTGGTTTACACTGCACAAATAGTAAAATACAGCCTAAGGAAATTTCTTGGAATGGTGAGAAGATAAAGAAGGAGAAAGAAGCAGAAATCGCTTCCCATTTGGCTTATTCTCTTCCACTAAACTTGCAGGCTGGAAAAATACTTGTCAGCAAGTATTGGCAATTTTTAGAGCAACTAACTACCAAGTCCACAAATCATGCAAGTAGAATGAAGAATCTTTCTGTAACTCAGGTGTACTACACGTAGATTGAAACAAGAAACTAGCCTGCCACGTTTTTTAAAAAGAAGTCATGTTAAGCATCAAATATGGAAAGGTCAGTTAAACCAAGGAAAAATAAATATAACAAAAATAATCTACAGACTAGAAAATGAAATTAACACCAAAGTCTGTCCATGCATCTTACTTCAGGAACCACTTGCATCAGAAAAACTACTAGAAATGAGAGAATATAATAAATTAAATGAAATTATTTTGCATATACACAGATAACAAATAAAAAGACTACAGAAAATGCAAAAGGCTTGAACAGAGATCAGGAAACATAAAAGTAGAAAACAATTAGAGGAAAAATACATGCTGACTGGATTTATGAAGATGAAGGCTTACAATTAAAGTAAAGTAAACATACAACAAAAGTAGGAAGAACAATTAAGGAAAAAAAAAAGCAAAGCTGTAAACAACTTAATGCCCAGATTTTAGAGGTTAAACTTTTTTTCTGCTGCAGAGATGCATGGCATTTATCAGAGATGGAGAAGTATTAAAGCACATGCTTCGCAGAACTCTTAATGCTAGAAAGAAGGTATGAAATAAACATAGGAATGCCAAAGATGACAGATTCTGGGGGTTCAGGACTTTTAAAACAACTCCCAAAACTCAAGAGACTTTTAAAACATATAGATTCTCTTACTTCTTTATATTTCTTTGAAAGGCATAAAAGGATGCCTGGTACCCTACCTAGGGGGGTGCCACAGAAAGAGAACTAACTAATAACTGCATACCCTGATGGTTCTTTTTTTTCTTCAGCGCTGTGACAAAGTATTCTAACACAGGAAAAGATCCTGGTGCTCTGGTACTTTATCCTGCAAAACTGTGAATAAGTCTTCCATTTAGACCAGTGAATATTGGTTTTCAAGGTCAGGCAGACAGCTTGTAAAATGCTCTACGCTTTCAGTGTGTTCTGTGTTTTCCTGCAGTCTCCGTTTCCCTAACCAATCCACTCATACGCTACTAAGGAACCTCAGGAGGGGTCACCATGAGAGGCAAAACACAAGCAGCATAAGAATGAGATAACACCGACATACTGTGCCTTTGAGGAATTAAACAGGTCAGAGGAAACTTGGACGTGGCAGCTTCTTTTAATAATAAATAAATCAGGTAGAGAGAGTGGTCTTGGTGAATTGTGCACTCCCCTCGAAAAGGTGTGAAATTGTGCTCCACACAATTAGGAGCTCAGACAAGCAGAACTTCAATGAATTATTGAATTGTAAAAAAAACAATTTCATATAGCATAAGCTGGACAAGAAAATAAACCATGCAAAGACTAAAAAAAAGTATCAGGAGCTAGTAAATTAAAAATGAAAGTAAAAAGGGGGAAGGAAGAGAACCAGGAGTTACTGCAGTTTCTATTGCAAAACTAATAGAAAATGTAAATAACATTCTGCATTGGGCTTCATTCATCTAAAAAATATACCAAAACAGGAATTGCTTCTCTAGTTATCATTATATCGATAAAACAACAGTTTGAGAATGCAAGTTTAACAGAGATTATTGCATTCATTGATCCTGGCCGTCTGCAAAACACAGGCAGTAAGATTTCTCTGAATTCATTCCATCAGGAACTAGATATAAAAAAACCAACCAGTCACTAGGAATTTAGAACAATCTTTGCTGAACTCTGGCAAAAGCTAACTGCCCTGTCAGTTAAAAGGCAAATGACTCATTTTTTAATCTAAAGTTGTCAAGCTTCAATTGCTAGCCATTACAAGTGATCACTTCTGCTCTTGTCTATCATCACAAAGATCAAGTAACTACTATCAAGTTCTGGTCTCTGAGCAGGCAGTTGCAGACCACCACCAAATGATCTCAGACTTTTGTTCATTGAACTGAGCAGACCCACTAAGCACCATGAGCTTTCCATGACCAGGCCTGTCTCCCAACCCTTTAATCTCCCACAACTGCTCAACAAATTCTCTTTAGTTTTTGAAAACACTGACTTGCTTCCATCGAGCGCCATCTAGGACATTCCAAAAGATATGAAACAAAAATATTAAAAAAACTACAAGTTCTGTCTTTGTTTGACACTAGGGAAACAGCTACTCACAATGTTTAAAAATTTTTGTTCTAAATAAAAAAAGAAGACATTTTAGACTATTTGAACTACTCTTTATAGTTTTTTCTTCCAACTGCTATCCAAACCAATTCTGTTATCAGTACAAAAACATTGACATTTCACTCAAGACAAACTCCAAGCAATAGAGAATGCTCTTAGCTACCTCCTATAGCAGAACAAAGAAGGCTCATACCTGCAACTAGTTTTAACCAGCCTCACTGGCAAAAGCTAATCAGATATACAGGTTTTACTTTTCAATTTCTTCTGGTCTAGACCCCATACTGCAGACAGGTCAAAGGCAAAATCTTTTTGACTACTGGCCAACTTGCCCATGAAGCATCTTCAGGCTTCACTGACACACCATCCACGCTTATTTGGGCTGGCAAAAGACTAACCAAGTACTCACAGAAATTGTCAAAAGCTACATTCAGCAGCAAAAAGTTACAGGAATAGTTGTGTCTCTCTTTCGTGCTATGTTATTTTTAAGTTTTTCCAAGACTGCCATTACTTAGCACATAAACAGAAAGCACACAGGGGAAAAAAAAAGAGCTAAGCTAACAAATTTTCACACCTAGGCCTTTATAATTCCATCTAAGGTGCTAAAAAGGATAACACAACATTGGATAGGTCAGTTAGTGTTTAAGGCTTATTTAAAAAACATCTCTCCCACTGCAATAACATCTTGTCATCTGAGAATGTGGCTGACCACTTCGTGGGCTAATGAATGATGGTACGTTACACTGGTACTTACGCAGCTCTTTTCACAGGTACCCAATAGAAGGAATAAAATTCATACCAGAGTTTTAACATTTTCCTGCTGGGATGTGCAAATTTTAATTCTCATCTAGTGATCAAAATAAACAAGAACACTTACATACCTGCAAGATTGTATACTGGAAACCTGACAATGTGAAAGCAGTACATTTCATTCAGGTCATTCTTTTACTACAGTAACAAGAATGAATGCTATAGGTGATTCTGTTGAAATGCCACATTGCAAAGAAAATTATTTTTCTCCTACCTACAGAGAAACACTGTCCTAAAATAAAAAAAAAAAATTATTGCAAAAGTCAAAGTGCTCTAATAAGTTCACTGAACTAAAATCAAAGTAATCAGCTTTCAGCTTAAAAACTATAAAATAAGGTATCTGTTTGTTCCTTAAGAGGAGAGGTCTACCAACTGGACAATGTGTCATTTGGTGATAAAATGGAAGAACTTTCTAGTTAAAAATTTCTGACCAAGTTCTGCTTTCTCTTATGTGGACAGCACTTCCATCAAAGAGGACTTGCATCCAAGCTGAGATCAGAAATGGATGCTGCAGTTTCAATATAGCAGAATGCCAGAGGTGTAACCCTGAGCTCTGCTGAAAACAGAAGCAAACCTCTTACTCATACCAAGGGACCAGAATTCTTGCCTCCACGTATTTTCAAACTTCTCTCTCAAACAAAACATTGAAAATCAAGAATACAAGTGATGTGCAATTCCCACTGTTTTTTGCGCATTTTAACATTTTCCAAAGTTTCTTAAAGTCAAGCCCACAGGTGTCTATTTGCTTTTCTCTGGCACAGAGCACAGGTAGTTTTTCTCTGTACAATGTTTCAGTATACAGGAACTAGGAAAAAAAAAATAGTAGAGAAAAATGTTACTATGACTTCTGATCTGGATACAGGATTGTTTATCTTCATAAAAATACACATAGCTTCAGCCTGTCATTTTCAGATCACATTGCTAATTATATTTCAGGGCACCTCACTAGTTAAGAGGCATAATCCAGCCAAAAGCATATAAAGGTTGTAGTCCAAATTATGCAATGTGTCTTCCAGCTGATAATTCCGACAGGTAATGAACTGTTTAATCTCATGCAGCTTGGCAAACACTGCCTCTTTATCCTTACCCAAGCCTTCAACATGCACATCAAACCAAACATATCTTCTGTAAATATGACGACTGAATCTTCTTTTCAGTTAGCATCATTCGAAGTTTAATTATATTCTGCCTATGACAATATTTTCATATAAAGAAATAAACCAGGGTACGAGCACAACAACAAAAAGAGAGTAGTCTTTCGAATATCTAGTTTGATGTATTTCTTACATCGCTTTCATGGCCTCAGACTGTCAGTCTCATGAATCTGGCAGGTGATTCAGAACTACTATGAATCACTAGCTCCTGCTGCACATGGACCACAGATTCTTTGCGACTATACGTGACAAAATCCCTGGTCTTATACAGTAGCTTGCTGCTACCATCTCCTCTGCTTAAGTACTGAGCCCACGGACATCACAACATAATTATAACAGAAGCAGTTGTTACCTCCACTCTTCATACAAGGAAATGGTGGCACAAACCAACTGAAACATGAGCAAACTCTCTCTGTTCCTGCTCCAGTGAGAAATCAAACTGAAGGATACACAGCCTCAGCTCCTGACCCCAAGCATTAGCAATTCCTTGATTTTCTGCCTTTTACTCCAGTTTATGTCTCCAAGGACAGAGGGAGGAAGAACATTCTTGGATGAAAACTTTCAATTCCTGAACAGGAAATACAAGGTACTTAACTCTGCTCTAAATAATATTTCCATTGCCTCAGATTAATCAGTTAGGATTTAATGTAAGCACAGAAAAACACAAAAAGCTTAGAGAAAAAAAACCCAAGAATTGTAAATACATCGTCTCTAGCGAATCATAGTCAGAACAACTAATCTCTCTTTTTTCTTCCATTAAGTTCTCTGTATTTCTACTTTCATATATTGGTAAAAGATGTGAAGTAGAAGAGGTTTTCTATCGTAAATCCTTCTTTAGGATAATGCATGCATCATTAAAATAATTCTGGGGACAAAAAAGAGCTGTTCAAGAGAGGATTACAACTTCAGTGTTTTCATTTAGTTTTTATCATCAGATATTATATCTCCCCCATCTTCCAATAAATATTTTCCATTACTTCAGATTTGGTTATACTTCAGCATATCTCTGGCTATAAAGTTTGCAGCATGCTTGGAACCCTGTGGTGATTCAAGAAACAAACTATACAGCAAATAATAATTATATACGTTAAATGAACGAAATGACTAAGTGAAACACCAGTCAAGGATTATAATGTTCCTATTTTACAATATCTTAGTTACAGAAACCTTAATTTAGCTTGTATCTTTACTACTGTATTTGCAAATACCTCAAAGAACACCTCAAACCAGTAACAACATGAAAGAATGAGGCAAAAAGATCCAACTACTCTGCATCTGACAATCAACAGGAACAAAAACTGGGAAAGCCCCTGTATTAGGTGAGGGACATCCTGTATACATGGGGGTTTCTTTTGCATAGATGTTCATACTCCTAGGTACTGTATATGAGTAATCCAGTCACTATCAAAACAAAGATGAACAATAATGTCTCAGAAAATTATCTGGCTTTTCATTCAGTTGTGGAGGTGAATTTACCATCAATGTAAGGGGTACAACTCTTTACAAATTGCATGCATTTATACAAGCATGGAATTAGACTTGTACACTTGTTACCCAAGAACACTGCCAAAACTCTTGAATGAAAACTTTTGGGTGGAAGCATGTTAATGTGTTAAATATATTATTTTGAATAAATCACCTGTAACTAAAACGTTAAACAATATCTTAATGCTCCAGTTCTGCTGCAGTATAATCCTGTTCTAGGACATCGATTTTACATCAGTGATCCCATATGACTCAAAACAACATTTTCTTGCTTATAGCTAAAAAAATTAAATAAAAACCAAAACATTAACTGAATGAAAAATGCTGTACTATTTTTATTTTCAATCTGCAGAAAGCCTGAATCTTTGAAAGGGTAACTGCCTGACTGGTTTCACTGAAGTGCTACTTGAAAACAAACTGATGCTATTCCTTAAATATCCTATCCATCTCTATACTCATCCTCAAAAGAAAGTAAATGAGTCAAAACATCTTAAAGAGTCCTTTGCATGTTTTTAGGACCTAGAAATATCATGCCATGTTAACATAACTTGAATAATGTCAAAAACCCAAGAAAACAAAGCAAAACCCTGCTGTATGACACAGACTCAAAATTGAAACTAATAACTTAAAATAAAGAAACCTGGGAATGCTAGAACAACTGTTTGATGACTTTTTTCAATAAAACTTCAGGTTTTTAAGACACCAGAGACTGTTGTCGTACTTCCAACTTGTTAATGTTTCAGGATCAATCTGTCAAACACATGCTGTAATCCCATCCAACAGGTCCTGACCAAATATACAGGCACTACCTATAAGAAACGGCAAAATGGACAGAACCACAAAACCAATTACCTAAGTGTCTCAGTTACCTCATCTGTGAGACAAGGAAAGCAGTATTTATCTTTCTTTGAAAAGGAATTTGATCCTATCTGTTAAGTGTTAACTATGTATGTTGGAAGTCTTCTTGTGCCTCCTCTGACCACCCCCCCCACCCTCAGACAGGTCCTACCTTTCTGCTTGCCTCTTGAGCAGCTCCGGACAGATACAACTGTCTTTCTGCCAAAACTGGAATTCTCTTAACACAAGATGTAGAAATGGCAGCTGTACACCATCAGCAGAAAAAAAGCTTCATGATGAAATAAAACAAAGTAGCATGACAGAACTATCTGCTCAAACTGCAGAAGAAGTGGCAAACCTTAAAGGGCATATGTTGGTCATCACCAGGGCTAGTGTCATGCTAAAGCAGGTAGAATTACATGTGGGAACATGCTCCATCTGTCCGATTAGCAGGAGACACTATTTTTAATTTCTTTTTTAATCCTAGCTCTCTGGCATCTTAGTATCTCATCCCTTCTGAAACTAGCTATAGTCATTAAAAAAAAATGTGAAAGTTGAATCTGAACCCTGTATCTCAGGAGATGCAGCTGCAGAAATAGAATCTAATGAAGAATGATTAAAATTGGTGGTATACATTTCCAAATTTATTCCAGATTCACTCATCTATGTTGTTTCATATTTATCCTGTTGCAACTCAATCAGTTGAAGCAGCTGAACTGAAAAGTGGAGTAATGCAGAAAGCTAGAGCAGAGATAGCAAACCAGGAATAATTTGATATTACACACACCCCAAAAGTTTAATGTGCTGTGTATATAGCTGGCAACAACATTTCAGATGTAAAGGAAGAAGTTGCCCGGCATACTATCAGAACTTTCTGCTGGTGTGTTTGTTTACTAAAGCATGTGTGTTGCATGACAGGGTTGAGCTTGCTGATCTCCCATTGCAGCCAAAGGCTGTTCAGTAACACTTTTCACCATCGGATTGCACTTCCACCATTCCAACAGAGCCACTCTATATTTCTGTTGCACAACAACTTAGGAAACCCTGGTGTCTTTACTGCTTACCCTACTTAAAGATGAGATAATTTTCCCTGAAGAGAGGCAGCATGAAGTTCAGACCAAGCTCTATTTCTTGGACCTCGTAGATAACCACCTCTATGACTGCAAAACCAGTACCAGGTCTTTTCATGAGTTATTATACTGTGGGTAATTAGGTCATACTGCTGTCTACAAAGAAAGGAGTATTACATAGGTATATAAAACATTTCAGTGAAGTTCATATCGTCAGATCTCAGAAGAAAGAGATAGAAGAGAAGCTCACCTTTCAGCATCAAGAAATGGCCTGATCAAAAGACCCCTGTAGAAATCAGTGGGCTTTGAACCGAGCTGCTGTGTCAGTTCAAGTTGCTTGAACACATATTTCATACTTCCTGCATTACAGATATTTGCATCTAATTATACAGAACAGCCAGATTAAATTTAATACCTCCATTGTATTTATATAAACTAAACCTCTCTCCTCCAAGTGAAAATCATAAAATATTCTACATATTTAAAAGAACAACGCCAGACAAGATGACCTTTATAATCACCATTATAAGAAACACAATTACAAGTGACTCAAGACATATAGCAAACTTAATTAAGCTAAAACAAGCTGGTTTCCAATCTTCTCAATCCTGACAAAAATTAATGTCCAAAATAAAAATGTATTACATATTTTAGTTAGAGGAAATGCTTAGCAGAACTTACTGTTACTAAATTCTACAGATAATATTTATCAAAAAAGGCAATTTCATAACACAAAAAACCCTCAAGTACTTATAATTAAATATTAAAGAGAGATGTCACTAAAAAAAATGGTTTTACTTATTTTATATAGATTTAGTGGAAGCATGAAATGGAATGAAAACCATCAGTATGAATTTGATCCTCAAAGCTTGATAACAATTCTAAATACTGTGACTAATATTATAGAATTATAAGATCAAAAGATGCATACAGGTATATTTAATCTGAAAGATCCCAAGTGCTTTAAAATTGACCCAAGAAAATGAGAATCATGCTCACAATCAGTGAAATACAGACAAGAACACAATATGCATAACAGCACAAGTCCAAGCAAATGCAGAAATACCAATTTTCCAAATGAAACAGCAGAGAGAATACTGATGAGCAGACTGCAATTACTCATGCTGTATTTGACCATGACAACACAAAAGGAGCTCTGCAAGGTTGGGTTTCTTGGGATTTTTTGTTGTTGTTTTTTCCTTTTCTTTTCTTACATTGACCTGGCTTTTACATGCTGCCTGACAGAAGGCTGCAGAGTGCTACTTTGGAGCATCAGTTGAATGCCAGCTCAGAATAAAGGATGCTACCAGCTGCGGCGCCAATCCTGCATCTGCATCACCACAAAGGGTTTTATACTTTCTCTGAAAGCTAAATAGAGTGGACACTGGCTAAATCCGACAAGGTCATTGTTTAAACAGAGATGGCCATAGACATAAGCAATAAGCCGTTCTATTTCACCACTCACTTGAATGACAACAAGCATTTCATATAGGTATGACATGCAGAACATAATGACCTTGCACAAATTAGAAGTGGACATACAATGAGACTCAGAACAGCTTCTTCCCCATGGAAGCCCATCTGTTACAGGCTGTGTGGTTCTCCTTTAATGATTTATTTAAACAGAAGCAATCAAAAGGTTCAGCTTTTCAGTTTAGAATCAGATAATCACTCAGACACAGGATAAAACTGTGGAAACAATATGGAAAGTCTATTTGGTGCAGAAAAAACAGCACCAAGGGAAAAAATAAAACCACCACCTGAAAAGAATCAGCAAAGCAAAATGTGAAATCATTTTTGTCATGTCACAGGCAGATACTGAATTGGTATTTTTTGAAATAATTAAAAGTGGTATAAAGCTTTGAATAATCTTTACACATTTTCAAAAAGCATTACACAAATCAGTTACAAAGACAAATATAAAAGCTTTTGTATAACAGCTGTAATTAAAAACAAATATTTAAACTAAAAAAAAAAAGGTTTCACAGGAGAGCACATTGCATGTGCTTCTACTACAAGACTTTCAGTGTTGAATCCGTCAGAATAAAAATGTGTCTGTGAAAAAGAATAAAAATGCTTTGCACTAAATAGTCATTAACAGATTGGTAAATCACATCCTATACAGTTGCCCATGAAGCACAGAACCTGCCTTTCATAAATATTTCAGTATGCAAAGCCAGTATTACTTTAAGCAGCACCACTAGCAGTCTCTACTTGTCCAGATGATATTAAGCTTCAGACTAATTAATTGCATCCTCCATAATGGCTAAATATGCAGCTTTTTGAACAATGACAATAATTCTTCAAAGTATATCCTGAATATATTTTATTCTTAAGTAGCCAAGTCAAAACATAATTTAAAAAAAAAAAAAAGGGCAAATTAAAAAAAAAAAAAAAAGACTTGGATAGGTTTCTGTTAGAGGACAAAAAGCTATTCTGTGCAAGTGTGCATTGAACAAGAGAAAGAAAAACTGATTGTGAAAGAATATACCAGCTTCCTAACAAACCCCTCTGCTACATCTAATTCATTATTTAATAAATATACCTGTTCAATGCCAGAAAGCTTCACTCTACAAGCAGGTTGGTAAGAGCTCTAGGACTTACACAAGCAATTTCTAGAACAATCAAACTCAATCATGTCAATGAGACTCGAACAGTAGAGACTGAAGTATCAGTCTCCAAACAATAGTTTTTTTAAAAGGGTTTAAAAGCTATTTTGATGTGCATGAGAGCCTTTATTTTATATTTCCTCTAGAAATTAATTCAGTGTAGAAATTCTACTTAAGATGACTTGGCAAGCACAACCTAGCAATTAGATGGTGAAATACAGTCCCCCCTAGTTCTGTGCATACATACATTATTTACCAGGAGATGCTTTCCCAAAAGCGTAATAGGGGCAGAAAATGGCTGAGTGCAGCCAGAAACGGAATTCAGCAAATGAGGCAGGAAAACCTGCCTGTCACTACTGGTAATGAGGAAACCAAGACAAGAGGGTAGGTTTCATTTCGAGCCCTGCATTACAAATGCCAACCAACCCAAGCCAGGATTTATAAGCGCAATCCAGCAGTTTGGCAAACAGGCAAGTTACTCATCTTCACTTGTCTAGAACACGGGTTTGGTTGTTTTGGGCTGCAAAGCAGTTCTCTGCCTTGCCACAACAGAACCTTCTGACTTTATAAAGCAGGCCAGCTCACAGTAAAGCACAAGACCTTCAGCTATTTTCCACTCTGTCTTAGGCTACAGAAATACCTGCCGTCTAGAAGAATGTAAAGCTCACACAAAGTATCACTTGATTTCAAATCTGCTCATTACAAATTATTGATTCAGTCATGATTGATGTTGGAGCATCAATCAGGAAAGTTGGTTTCACCACCATTTCAGGTAAAATTACACGACCTCTGCATCCCTAGCTTTCCTATCTGTAAAATGGCAATAACAGTCGATCACGTTAATAGAAGTGTTCTGATGCCCTCAGAAGAAAGTTACCGTTTAAAGGGCAAATTAGCACTATTCATCCTAAAATGCTAATAAGTAGCATTACTTGTCAATGTGTCTATTATCCAATGGGAAAGCATATTTTTGAGCATCTCTAAAAATATTAAAGGATTTTTGTCAAAACTCCTTTACAGGGAGCACTGACAGCTCTCAGCACAGTAAGCAAAGCCTGATTTTTGCACTACATCTGCAATATCTTTTATACTTGGGCAGCTGGCACAAAGTGAGAAAATTCATTAACATGCTAATGATGTGTCCTATTTAAAATTCCAGCTCTGATTATTGTGTGATTAAGTCTCTTCCCTTGACGTCTGCTTCCTTATATCTGTATTACTGCAAGAAATCAACAATTCTTAATGAAGTAAAAAAAAAATAGGTGATCAATTTATACACAAGAGATAGACAAACATACACATATACTTTAGCATTTGAATTTTTTTGTTTAATGTTTTCCAGAAAAAGCAGTATTACCTTCAGGAAAATTAAAAATACGTTTTCAGGAAGTTCACAGGCACAACAGATCTGGCAAGTGCCAGATGATGTAGAAATAGCCATGTGTAGGAATACCTGTGCAGAAGGTCTAAAGGTGCTGCACTAAAAAAAAAAAAAAAAAAAAAAAAGAGGGGGGGCCTGGAAACAACATGAAAGCAAGAATGATAAATGACAACAGCTCCAGTCAATCCCATTACCTTCCTGGAGAAGAATGAAGCATCTCCTTTCTACAATGAAAAACACACAAACCCACTAACTTATTTAAACTAGCATAAAACTTAAATAAGCCTTCAAAGACAAGAAGATTAAGGGACCTCTTTCTCTGTGTTACTTTCAGTAACCTGCGTTTAGTTTACGGATCAACACCTATTTCATAAAGAGTTGGGCCAAAGCGTAGTACAACTGTGCCACAAGGAGGAATCACAGGTACATCCCTATGGCATGTCAGGACATGGATCAGCCAGCCTGGTCCTGATCATTTTTGTTGTTTAGGTTAGCGTGGCTCATTTGGCCTGAAGGGCTCCCTATTGAACTCTGGGCACACAGATGGTAAAATAAGCTGGAGGACAGCAACATCTTCAGTTAGAAGAGTTAGATGGAGAAAGGATTTCTCTCCCTAGCTCGTAGCTATAGAGGGAGAAGTCAAACCAACCAGGAATAGGCTGCACCAAACAATGGACCCAACCACTCATACTAATTTAACCCACACCACAGAGCAGCTCAGCCCATGCTGTACTACTGGCTCAAGTGGCAGAAGCATTTTAGGATCCATTTTCGTGGCAGACCACACTCTCCCAAAATCCCAGTGTCACCAACAGCAGCATGTTGAAACATTCCCCATCACAAGCCCCACGCTCCTGCTGTGTCCCTTATGCCAGTGCCAGCACTCCCATCGTGTGCTGGTGGGATGCTGATGCCTCACTCACATCAGGCTTCTGGTCAGCACTGAGCTGGCACATGGGATGGGGCAGGAACAGGAGGAAAAGGCAAAACCACTCCGCTCTGCAGCAACGCAGATTTTACTGGCTTAAATGAATCACAAAGCCCAAGGCCGTGCAGTAAATCAGCTCGGCTAGCCCAACTCAAACTGCACCTTTCACACCTCAAAGAAAGGCAATGCAATTATCTGCACTTCTTTTGAACAACAGCAAAAGAAAATCAGATTCCAATTGTTTATGCTTTATTAGCCAAATATGAAAGTACTGTACAAAGCAATTGGTTCACAAAAGTGGATGCCATCTTTAAGATACAGTCTGGTTACTATTTTCTAGAGAGTATCATAAGGCTTTTATTCAATTAAATGTGTTGGTATCAAACTCATGTTCTCTAACCTCAGTTTCCATTTGTTAAAGCAGAAAATGGCGTAGGTTAAATGCAAGGGGGAGGGACGAGGAAAAGGGAAGATCTCAGATTTCAGTTTATGTATCTCTGACTAGTATGTGCTTGAGAGTTTTATTTCACACAAGGACAAATTTCTCCTTATGCCTACAGAATCATAATAAATTAAAAGAACAATCCATATAGCAAACACCCAGTATTTTGCAATTTATTTTCATAAACTGTAGGACAGGAGAGGTCAGACCAAGAAGACACCTCATTACAGCTACATAAATGCAAAGGGGAAAAAAAGGATCTATTAACTGCAAACAATGTTGTTGCTTCAGCAACAGTCTTGCACAGGTTTTCTTTAAAACCCTGCAAATGAGAAGTGCATGTGTATTATAGGAAATTTTCATTGCTCCTTTGTTTCTAGGACAATGAATGGACAGTTTGGAAGGTCAGAACCCCCTTCAACTCACTTGCAAATCCAAGCAATGAGGAAGTATTGCCTGATGTGGGTTTGAATCACAGAGCTTAGGTAACAATGCACTACTTTGAGGAATTTTTTTTAAAAAAATAACCATATTAGTTTCTAAGGAAGTTCTTACCCAGTAAAGTGTGTGTATGTACAAATATATTCCTCCACGAATCTTCAAAATATTGTCTTACATGTATTCCATTGCCTACAAAACTTTTTGTTTCTAAAATAGCTCTTGCCTATCCACTTGCCTATGGAGAAACTTCATGGACTTTTAAAACTGAGGCATTTTTCTCCCTCCTGATGACTGAGCAAAAACTGTAACAACCTGTGAACTACTTACCAAAGGCAGCCTCTCCTTGTTCAAGTTCTTGTTTCAGTCTGGTATAATCATCTTTAATTCTCTCTAATTTTCGGACATTTCTGGCACTCAAAAGCAGCAGTTCGTTGAGAAGTCCTTCCAGCCCCTCCTTCTCAGATGTTAATGATCTTATTTCTTCTGTGAGATCTTTTGCAGTACCAAAATTACTTCCTGCATGTTTTGTGTGGGTAGGGGGAAGAGAAAGAAAAGAGACAACGAAGCAGACACTTGCAACATCAGCAGGTTACAAAAAATTAAGCAACTATACTTCCCAACAGCAACTTAAAGATCAACTTGGGGGGGGGACCCCCACAAAAAACAATACCACCAAAAACTCATTTTTAAATTATTGATACCATTTACATTTTTGGAGAAAGCCTGTTGCTATGGGTCCATATTTCAGAAAATATCATATTGTAATTCATTGTTCATTGTGGTATGATCCGTCAGACCATTTTCTTGGTTTGGAGGACACGCAACTCACAATACTTTTCAAATAGATGCTATCAATCTCCTAGACCCTTTAGTACTTCCTCCTTGAACAAAGCAGCACTATGCCATTGTTTGTAACGAGCACTAGGAGGTTGTTTATCAAGGATACATTGCATTTCTTAAATGGCAGCGCACCCCATGCAAAGACCATCAGGAGATGTTCTTCTGAGAGAGCATATTTACAAGTCACAGCTCTCCACTTCTGGCACTCCCTGCAGCATGAAACCTCGGAGTTGGGCAGAATACCTCAGTATCACAAGCTCACACTCCTCTGGAGTTTTTAAAAATGTTTGGCTCCTTTGGACAGGGATCCAGAGTCAAAAGTTCAATTCCCAACCTGTTTGCAGTGTAGCCTGTTACTACAGTGTAGTAACATTTGCCCACTTAACCTTTCTGAAAACCATTTTTACAAGAAGCTGGAGAGGAACATTTCCTTACTTCACAGAGAAGTGTTAAGTATAAATAGAAAATGACAGTGAGATGCTCAGCTACTAAATGATTTTAAATAGCAGTAGACTAACTACTACAATGCTATATTTATACAGCGGTAGCTCTCTCTTTTCAATGATTCAGATACTTGACTCAAGCACAAAAACCTAAAAAAACTCTGAACTTTAGTCTAAAGAACACTTGACAAATATAATTTCCGTGTAGACTTGCCCAGTATAAGACAAAATATCTCTAGCAAAAGATCTAAACTCCTAACTTAGCAAAAATTTGGTGGAATGATCTAATAAGTAAAGGCTTCTAGTAAATAAAGGCTCTTAGAAAATTTTTCCTTGAAGCAAATATTAATGTAAAGCACATCTAGTCACACATAAGATGTCTCATCAGCTTCTGAAGTATGCACAGTAACTTTATAGACTCACAAAATCACTTTATAATACCACCAGTATTATTCAGATACAAAGGTGTCCTCTGGCTTTTGTTTTAGGAATATAATAAACTGTTGCTTATACACAACAGATCAATTTAAAAGTTTAGAAAATTAAGACATAATCCAAAACATCAAATCCACATCTGAGTATCCTAAATTGCGGCATTACACCCTTTTTACCTGGTGTCTCAAAAGTGTTGGCCACAACGTCTTAAGCAGCAATGGTTTGGCTGCTGTTCAGTTCCTTCAGGACAGGGGAGCAAGAACGGGACACAAGTATTTACACTGGCTGGAAGATGGCAAACCGCTGCCAGCTGCTGAGAGGCTCCATTCCTCCAGAGTGGAAGCGTGAATGGAAGCACTTCCAACAAATAACTACAACCATCCTCCAGGAGGAAAGATGCTGCTGCAAATTTGAGTGGCAGTATGTGGACAGGTGTGTCAAAGGGAGACTGCACTTTCCAAAATTTTTGAAAAGATTGTATCAATAGGTCAGATTTAAAGATTGGACATTGCTAAGTATAGCAGCCTTGCTTGGGTTTTTTTGTTGTTGTTTTTATTTAGTCCTACGGCTATAGTAGTTTCAGTCAACCCCTTTTCCTTGCTTAAAGCTGACCTTTTATTGGTTTCATTTTAAGAGTTCAAAACTCCCTTATTTCTAATTCTCAGCCAAAACCCTGTTTGCCAGTTCTGTCTTACAAAGAATTATACAATTAAATAACTATAGGTATGCTTTACAAATAGTAGGATCTTTGGCTTACCAGTGCATTTATTAGGAAACAACAGCACAAATTTTATTATCTTAATCAGTCACGTTTCCAAATGGGCAAAACACAACAGCAAGATAAGCAAGACAAAAATCACAGAGAAAACGGCAGATACTCAGACACTTCTAAGGCAACAAGATTTACAATTAAACAGTGCACCTTTATTCACCTGAACTCATCCCAAGCATGAAAGCACAAGAGCCTTAATAAAACATGAAGGCAAGATCTTCTTCATTAGAGTCTGGAGTCTCCTCTTACATTTCAGAAAAGAGCAAGGAAAAAGGTATGATATAACATATGAAAGTTTTATACATACTTAATGGTTCTTAATTCCCAGAGGGGAAGTTTATATCAAAACTGAGGCTGAGGAAATGGCATCAGATACATGCCCAAGAGCCAAAACAAAACTGCCTGATGCAGCTCCCCATGACAGGAGAAATGTCTTGAAGTCTGCAGAGAAAATTCAGAAGAGCGTACACAAACTCATGCACCACAAGTGCCATCAGTGAGCTCCTGACCTCAATCACAGCAACCAAAATAACGGCTAAATGCCATAAGAAGGTTGATTTAAAAATTAATACATAATCCCTAGCTGCCAGCATTAAAAAACATGCCCTCCTGGGGTTTTTTGTTTGTTAAGAGACAAAGTCATACTAGATGCTGTAGAAATATTCTGAAGATGTGTCAAAACATTTTATTCTGCTAATATCCTGAAAATGTTAAAATTCCTCTTTTTCATGATAAAATAATTATTTTGCCTAAGTGAACGCAATAACTGTTGCTTTGTCAACCACTCAGAGCTATGTTTTATATAGCCATACCACTAGGAGAGTCCTACTTGGGTGACATTATATAAATAAAGTCAGTCCTAACTCTTCCCAGGAAACTCAAAAATCACTGAAGCTAATAGGACTGCTCACTCGGAAAATCTGTGCAGAGACAACAAAACTACGGCATCAATAGTCTAAGATGAAAGCTAAGCTTCTGGTCTGAACCAAGACGTGAGACGAGGATTCTATGAAGGGGGCTGAAGGGTGAAATGCCACTTTTCTCATCCTTCCTTCTATCTCGCAGTGACACTTACTATCGACGTGCAATTTTAGCCACTGCATACATGTTCATATAAACACTCTAGTTACAAACTGATACACCAAATAGGGAAACTCACAAATTCAGAAAACTGCTTATAAATGTCCAGTCTAGAAAGTCTATTTCTCTATCAGAATCTTAAATCTATTCCATTTCAACTTGAATAAATACACAAAATCAACAGTGCTTGGATAAAATGAGGTGGAGGAGAAGGGGAGGAACAACCACCTAAGCTGGGATTATAATAAAATACCTGAAATCATTCACATGAACTCAGCCAAACAGATTATACTTCTACAAGTGAAACACTACAAGTGAAACACTGAAAAGCCATATTTTCACTTTCCAGCTAATTTGAAGTATCCAGTGCTCTGAACAGGTTGAATAACATGCTTGCAGTACACTGTCGTAAGGACCTGAGTATGTACACTTCACTTTGAGGGGCTGAACATTACCATTACCCCAGAAGACAGCAAGAAAAACCCAGTTTAAAATTCCTCCTTCATCTTGCCCTCCAGGGCTCTCTCCTTCGTAACCTGCTCTCTACAGATAGTGAGATCAGGTAAGCTCAAGAGGCTTGATATGAATGCCAAAAATACCAACCAAATAAGCAAAACAACCCACATTGGGAAAACAAAACCAAATTATACCCAGGCACAAAGTAGCTAGATAACTGCTTTTACTCACTGTAAACATAAGTAGTATATTCAACCTTATTTTCCTCTCTTCCTAAAATTTCACTTGTATGGCTACAGCTAAGTAGTACTCTGCATATCAAGTATATTTTCCCTATACATAGTTATGTGCCACAATCATTATCAGATTTTATTAAACTGGGCAGATTGTTGCCCATTTAGTAGCCTGAAACTAACATATTATTTTAATACCATTTGCCAGCAACAAATTGACTAAAAATATGGTTTGAAATACATCCCATTTTGTAAAAATCAACAAATGTGTAATTATTTAAGCTTTATTAAATATTTCTCCTTCAAAATATAAGACAGTTAATGGCCCACAATTCTTTTACTCCCACTTTTTCTCATATTTATGTCAGAAATTACATACACTCGTAGTTTCCATTATTTTACTTGAAACAGAGAGGTAAGTCTCATTCCTACTGAAGCTATGTTCATTGTGTTACAGTCAAAGCAGCAATATTTGCATTAACAGTAAAGTATACATACTGGCTACTGGCTTGAATGCAAGAAAGAATAGACCAGTAATTCTTTATCACTATCTAAAAGCTAACTCTTCATAGATTAACGCTACTTTTAATAATACATAAGAAAGTGAACATTTACATTTTAGCTTAGGGCGTTTGACACCATGGTACTTATCAATGGCACTGGAATTCAAGGCTGAAAATCCTTCACCCTGTGATTGATGAGAATAAAACTGATTCCAACACCAGAAAAGAAATTTAAGAAAATAAATATCATACAGCTGCTTAAAAAGCAAATATGAAAAGCTAAAAACATGACACAAATGCAGAAATGTAAGATTTTGGAACCACTGTCAGCGTGTTTTCACCTCTGAAAAAAAAAAAAGCAAATGAGGAACAGTCTACTATCTCCTGAAGCACTTTACAGAATTACAGCATATTTGAATCACAATTATTGTTTTTAAGCAATAACATCTGCCAACACTTTTATGAAGCACAACGCAACTGCAATATTGATGTGATCCTGAAAGGTGAAGTAAGAAAATCTATCTACGAGCAGGTAAGAGACCCATAGACATATATTTGGAGGAAGAATTCTCTACCACAGAAAGCCTCTGGCACCCAGGCTCAATCAGTCGCCACAGAGCAACTCAGGAATAAAAACCAAAAGCGGGGCAGGAGCAAAAAACTCCCAATAATAAAATTTTAAATCAGTAATAACAACTCAAAGGCTCAAGTGAAAATTATCAATGAGAAAAGGCACCAAAACCCCGAAGAAACAGGTAGAGGTTTGGAAGACGGCAATTCATCAATACTGAGACACAACCTGATCCAAGGAGCAATAGCTACTGGTGACTGCCAGGCCTCCAGATGCTCTCAAGTGCCCACACTCAGGGTGACACATTTAGCCCAGGAGCACCTTAGTCCCAGCAACTGACCATGTGCATTAACAAATGAAAGGTTGTTGCAAGTTACATATAATTCTCCTTCCACATGGAAAGTATGCCCAACTGAAAGTGACACCAAGACTCAAGGGTCACTCAACAGCATGGATACATGTGCACACAGGCTTCCCTACATAATCACTGCCCCCTCCCTCACAGCTCCCACTCACCTTATACCTTTCAATCCTTGGTTCTTTTACATCTCCCCTCTCTCCTGCCTTTGCCTCCACCTACTACCAATACCAGTGGAGAAGAAGGGATGTGCTGAGAGTAGGGCAACAGCCCAGACCTCATCTCCATGATCTTGAGGGCTGCATGAAATCATCAACCCCCTTTTTACCAACCAGGCCAAAAATAAAAAAACAGAGAAGGATCAGGGAGAGAAATATTCATGCCACCTAGGTTTAGACACCAAAAGTACATGCACTGAGGTTCCGAGGTTGGTCACTGTGGCTCCCTGGACAGCCAGCAGAATGAGGGACATCACTGCTCCCTTCCACAGACTGCACAGATGTTTTCTTGCATCCCCTCCAGAACACAGCATCACCTTTCCAGGGGGCAAGACTGACTTCCCTTCACAGCTCTCCCCATCTAACGTTTGTCCTTTGAGCACAAAAACTCAGAAAAGAAACTGTCAAAGAGATTACTCGACCTTCTCTTCTACTCCAGGGATAGCAGCTTAGGTAACAGGAGAGAAAAACAGTAAGTTGTTATATGACTCTCTGAATTCTGCAACAGAAGCAATGATTTTCTGCTGTCTGGTCACATATCATGCTGGAACTTCAGCTACAACAAATTATCTTTGAAGTTCACTGAAAGCCAGTAACATCTAGCCCATTTCATTTGGAAATGAGATAAAAAGACAAATAGCACACTGTCTGAGGCCTGCGTGACTCTCTGAGAGTTGGTTTGGGGGGCTCACCAGCATTCAAATGAGTTAATAGGTTTGCCAAAAAGTATATCACTTGCACCAATACATGGTGGCAAATTTTACTTCATGAAGCATAAAGTGGCTGTTGTGGGAAGACATGCCAATACACAGCACTGTATGCTGGAGCCAGACATTGCAATACAGGCATGAAGACAACTTAATTTCAATATGCCTCTGAGCCATCAACCCAGACCACTGCTAGAAGCAAGAATTTTAAAGTGGGGAACCAGCTACATCATCTGACAAGACACAGACCTCTATCATACTCCAATTCACGAAAAAACTAAGTCTAATGCACAAAGAGGCATTGGTATTTTTGCCTCCAAGACTAGGCAAATTCTCCAGTTGTTACCAAACAACAGTTCTCAGAAACAGGAAAGAAAAAAAAAAAAACCAGGAGCACAATTGCCTTCTAGTGAAAGACAAATTACGAGCTCTATGTAGTGTCTGGGGAAGAACTCAACATCAAGAACTTTATGCCCATACATATTTCAGCCTGAAATGACAGAATACAGTACAGGCATGAAAACAAGCTGCATGTTTTGGTAATGTGGACGTGTGCTGAAAATGTCCTTCCAGCATGACTGCTCTGTCCCCTCTCTAATACACTCATTCCCAACAGGAATGCTTAGCACCAAAGCCGGAAGGCTGGGGGCTGTTTTGTTAACAGCTGCCTTCTGAGCCACACAGAACTTGCCCTAAACAAGCATCAAAGAACAGGCAAAGAGGCAACAGCTCTAGCATTAAGTTTTGGGACAATACAGTATCTAGTATCTATATCATGCTATTTATAAACTACACTTCCACATTGACATAAGGCAAAAACCCTTTTCATTGTACTGATGGAAATCATCCCACACAGTATTTCCAAGAAGCTCCCACTTGCAGGTATTTAATGAAGTAGAGATAGTGCTAATTCATTATAGGATGACGACACATGATCGCTTACTGGTATAGACAATCTTTTTTTTACTACAAGTCACCTCATTCTAACTTCTGTGTTTGGATCTAATTTATATTTGCAAAGACATAAGAGAAGTTGATGACATGTATCTCATAGATAACTACATAATGAATTCAGTATCTCATTCACGTCTGCTTAGCTCCCTGCCAACCACTTTCTGCCTATCTAGTCCCATGCTATTAGGCATTCTCAAGAGGAAAAAAAAATCCCATAGAGTCTATGAAGACACTGTAAAATATACCAAATAATCTCTTTTATTCAAATATAGGAAACACAAAACAATGACTAAAAATTCATTTTAGTTCATACGTTCCCTCCTATTCCCAAATTATCCTCTCATTAAGGAAAAATGAGAAACACACCACTTCTCACATATTATTTGCTCTCCTGCAAAACAGACCGAAGTAGGAAAATAACTGAGGAGAAAATTTTTATAAGCATGTTAAGAGCTACTGTAAGCAGCAACTGCTATAATAATCACATGCAGGTTTCTAAGCACTGACATTAAGGTGCTTTGTTTTAATAAAAAAAATACCACACTACTAGATACTAAACCATAAGATTTTATTGATGTGTAATTACAAGTGTGTATGTCAACAGTAACACCTCATGCAATCAGGACTTCTTGTTAGCTATAATTAGCTAAAGGTACTGACTTAAAAACCGTGAACAATATAATATAATTCTACTAATTATGTTTGGAGAAAAATTCTGGACTAGCATCTCAGGAATATTAACTGCAAGTTATTTATAACAACAGGCAAATGCCCATTAGAAGTAAGAGAGTTGTTGGTATAAAGGATCTGAATTGTAACTGTTGATAGAAATAGGTCTTGAACATTTAAGTATGGGAATCTTTTTTTCTTCCATATGAAATCTCACTGGGAGTTATTTAATCTACTGTATTTATTCTACCTCCTTCAATAATCCAAAGATTCACAAGCCTTCTTTTTTTCCTCCAAATTTCATTTTACACTTCTTCCAAGGACAAAATAATACGGAGGAGAGAAGTTTACACACATAGCATCACCTTTTATGCCTTCACAGTATTGTTTATTATGCAGTCTTAAAATTGAAGGTATAGTATTGACAGGAATAACAGAATTATTAGGCTTACATTGCATTTATCATGCCATTTTCCTCTCAAAACAAGATCAGCTATCTTCTTACATTTTCTGGTGCAAATACACCAATACTGTACATCAATGTGTTTGGAATAGAAAGTACAGTTCACACAGAAGATGAATGTTGTCTGAAGCTATCAAGGTAGCCATCAAAGGCTGAGGTATACATCATGCTTTCCAATTCCTCACATGTAAACTCTGAAAACTAATGTATCCCTTAGTAACTATATTCTTAAACTCAGCTAACTTCTCTTTTGGGATACAGGATTCCAGATGTGTGCAACTGCACTCAGTTACCCTTTTGCTTTGACACTGTTCCAAAATCACTTAACTCTTGACTGCTTCCTCAACAAAAACACTATGTTAAACAAAAACGATGCAACATCTGTTTAGAGAAAAACAATTGTTCTCAGTATCCATTAGCTCTGTTGTTTGAATTAATGATCTACCTGCTATGGTAAAAAAGCAGAAACATTTTATCCCTAAATGAAAACCTCTAACTATGACCACCAAACTTTATTATTACTGCACATTTACATATATACTACAATTCCCTCTGAATTTCATGCTGTCCTTAAATAATTGCATATTATACAACTGAAGATTCTCCCACCTTCTAACGATTTAATATATCCAGGCTGTTCATTCACATTCTGTTAGTGGTTTGACAGTTCAGGGGGATCCTTACATACAGTATCTTGCTTAAATCTGAACTAGTATTTAAAAGGTTAAGACCTACTTCTTAACCATGCCTTATTTAAGATGTGTCATTCATTTATGCCTAACACAGAAATACACAGAAACTGAATAATTCACTATATCATCCACTGCCCACTGGTTTTGTCAAGTTAAAAACAAAACAAAACCATTTTTATCTCTTCCTCCCTCTTCTGCATTTACCAAATCTCTTCTGACTTGCCTCTCTGCTAGCTGCAATTCTTTCTGCATCCTGGCTTTTCTGATTTTATCACTTCATGCTCTAAGACTAAAATATTTGGGTTTTTTCAGAGTTTTTTGGCTTTTGTTGCGGTTTTCTTTTTTTTTTACGTTCAGGTCTTCAGAGAGCTAATTCTTTTATTCCTATACTTCTGCTGTATCCTCTGCATGCTACTCTACATTTATCATAAACAAGTACCAAGACATCAACTAAATGTATCCATATCTCACAACGAGGTAAAGAAATCACAGTATCCACTATCACCAAATTACCTCTCATCCTTGATTTTCAAACACTTCCCTCCAGAATTTTGCCTTAGTAACAATTTAGGATTGTGTTATTCACAGTCATTAAAATTCCCAAAAGTAAAAGCTTGTCAGAGTAGGAACAAAAAACAAAAAAGTTCTTCTTATCAGTACTAAGAAATAGTACCGATACTTCTTAAAAAGCACAGAAAGGTAATCATAGCCACAGCACTGTGAAAACAGTTTATAAAAACATCAGCATTAAATTGCCTTTTGAATTCATTCCTGAAACAAGCAACCTCTTTTAGGAGCTAACAAGTATAAAATGCCTTTACAAATGTTTTGGAAATCATCCTCATGTTGTGATTTACTCTCTCAAAGTGTCAGATTGAAGTACATCTTTTCTGACCAACTGCTTCCTGCTGGCAGTGTGAAGCATTTGCATGTCCAGTTTATGGGTTATTTTGTTCTCAAGGAAGTCATAAAACAGCTGGGGAAAACGTTGACCGCGTCTCTGAAAGCGAGAAAGTTACCTACATTCAAACAGCCCATGGGTGACTGCTCAGCTTAGCTCTTGCAGGTGGATACACAGAAGTAGAGAGGGTTTCCATTTCAAAAAGGTGTTGTTGTAAGCAGCAAGGAAATTGAGCATGCTTAGCACCAATACAAGATGTGGTCTTCAATTTCCTTTAGGATTTTGCTCAAGCCTGTCATTATCCAGTCTGGCAAACAAACCATGTGACACTGCACAAGGTTTCATTTTAAAATAATTTGTGTGTGCCAGTACCAGATTCTTGTATCTAATTGAGAAGATAAATCACTAACAGATAGCTACAACATGTTGCCTTGACATCTATTAAAAACCCTCTCACATTTCTTTACTTGGTGTTAACACCAGAAAATTCCTTGTACCCAAGTCCACTTTCCCTCCTATCCAGCTTCCTGTCTGAGGCAGGTGTCTAGCAAAAAGACACTTATTACACATCTGCAAACAATTTGCTGAATTAGAAAATCCACCTCTCCAAACATGAGTCAGAACTGTGCTTCGCCTTTTTCCTTAGTGAACAGTACAGTAATCCCAAGTAAGTGGCATGTAAAGCTCTCATGTATCAGACTCCGTAATCACGTTTCAATGTTTTACTGGTTGTAAATAACACACACGAGTGCTTCGAGGACCAAATTGCTGCCATCATTAGTTGTTTAATGATCTGAACAGCAGAAGCTGCCCATTATCGTATTCCATTTTAAAGTGTCATTTAAAGCCACACTTGTAATCATTACACCTTTGCTGTAAATCTATGCTCTTAGCTAGAGAGTTCTGGTCATATAATTTGTAAGGCCCAGGAACAGCTATTGATCATAATTTATCAATTTCATCTATGGAAAATCATCATGTCAAACGGCATCCGCTTCGCCAGTAGTTCCCAGCCATGGAGAGGAGCCTGAAGTTCCTTACACAGCCTGGTTCTGCCAGACTCACCATGACTTCAAGGAATCTAGACAAATGCACATCAGTGATTTTTTCCTAAGGAGTCTCAGCAATGAAAAGGTCAACAACTGCTCTAACACACTACTCATCAATGTTAGTCCTCCTCATCACTTAAAACTTACCCGAAACAGCCAGCATTTTGGCTTCAAGTAGAGCTGGTAGTTGAGTCTCAATATCACTCACTTTCCTCCTCAAAGTACTGCAGAGTTTCTGACTCGTACAAACCTAGATGAACGCAGACAGCCATAATATATAATTCATTCATGTAAAAGGCAATTTAAACGGGGCTTAAAATGTTCTTGGTTTACAGACATGACATAACATCCTACAGCAAGGTGAAGAAGCATAACAAAAAGTGATGTCTTCACAGAAATATCCAACATGAATCAAAATTTCAAGGCCTTGACGCACATTCTGTTGTAAAAATAGGGAATGGTATTAGCATTAGCTACCTGCATAATAATGAGATTTTATGCTACTAAAGACACTGAGGCTGCACATAGAAGACAGACCATCTTCCGAATTCTGTATAATTTCAGCATTAACAGTGATGCCTGGAATGGAGCATAAATAAGCCAATGTTTGGAGTTTAAGATGTCATAACACAAAATGTACAGTGATTTTTATACAAAATATACTGTGCTGCACATCTTAACTGAAAAAAACACAAAGCAGCCACTGTTAATTCTCTGCACAGGCAACAAATAAGGCTATACTAGCCCAATACTGTACTTTGTTTCACAATCAGGAGACACAGCTGACTGGGGTTCTGGTTTCTGACCTTTTCCTCTCTCTATCTTTTTAACTGGAAGTTCCTTCAGCAATGAAATCAGGATTGATATTAAAAACACAGAGACAGGAGAAAAAAGAAAGGAAGTTCAACTGTTTCTATCATTTACATTTAAGTGTACATTACCACCTCAGAAGGACCTTATACAGCATACACAACTCATACAACTCTCACACATGCAAACATGTCGGCTCTTACTCCATATTGCATCTTTGTGAAGGAAAGCAACATGAATAAACACAAACATCCCTCATCAAGCTAAGGCAAATCCCTTGTTCTGAAGGCAGACATCAAATACTTGCTTAAAATTGCAGCTGACACTTGAGAAAACATTGCATTCATTGGAACCAAGGGTAAAGCAGCAGTCAAGAGAGGCACAGGCCAGTTGTGAAGAGATGAGATGTGAAATGAAATCTCCAGAGGAAAGTTTCCCTGCTATCCTTGACTTTTTTCTCCCCCCTCAAAAACAAGTTTATGTACCATGCTTATTAACAAAAGCACAGCTATCACTTCACTTTTTAAGAGCAAAAGCCTGACAGCTCTAACGGCTTATCTGTTTGTACAATTCAAGTATAATAATTCAGATATGACACTAACTTTTAAATCCTTTTAAATGAATAACACTCCCTTGCTTTAGCTGAAAGCATCTCTTAACCATAAATGGGTCATATTTTTTTCTTGAGTCAACAGAACTATCCTCTAAGCAGTAATTGTTATTATCTAAAGACTTCAGAGTCTTCCTATTAATTTAAAAATACATATATCTCATCACTTCTGCACCTACTATAATTTATTGATTCCCAAGTATTTCACTTTGTCTCCACACCCCCTTCTAAAGTGACTGGCCTACTAATTCACTTGAAATGTTTTAAAAAACCCAAACCTGTCAGAGGTGAATAAACACACCCAAAGAACCCAAAGGCCATTTCTGTCTCACATCTCCAAAATAAATCTGAAAGTTTTTAATGACTTCTTTCTAAGCAGCACTGTCTCTTCAGAGGTACCGAATGGCTCTGTGAATTGCAATTAGACGGGGAATCTTTCAGCTCCAGGAAAACTGCATTAATACATCCCATGCTGGTAGCAACTTAAAGTCATTACCAGTAGACAGCTGTTTGGCAATTATGCAAAATAAGCTGGGAGGTTTAATCAGTTTCTAGTGAACACTGTCCACTTTGTAAGCACTACTGTCAGAACGAAGCTCGCTGGCACTCTATTAATGGACCAAATGCAGGGACCAGAGGCTGAAAGTTCCCCTAGGTTGCAGAGATGATTCTTCTGGAACATGAGATAAGTACACTACCAAGCCTCTGCTTGTGTCTGTGTCACATGTATTCTATAGATAAATGAACAACATTAATCTTCAGAGCTATCATATGGTATAGTTCGGCAAAACTAAATGAGGGACAGAGAGAGGCAAAACAATGTAACATCTTCTAAGCCAATATTGCTGCTTCTATGTTACATCAGTTCTACTCTACAAGCTCCAATTGTTTTCATTTTTTCTATTTTATCTTAATAACAGCTACCATTATTCATTACAGTAGCTTATTCAGCCACTGAGGAAAGGTTATTTCTTAGCTAACAAAGATTATGAACGCTCACAAAGCCGGCGTCCTCCTTGGCTCCTGGGAAACGCGCCATCCTCCCCTACCCAGGCTGACTGCACGCACCGGTGCCTGGGGCCCCCGCAATGCCCTTTCCCTGTTCTCAGTGACCAGCTCCGCTGCAGCCCATGGACCAACAACCTCCAAATCTAAAAAACTCCCTTTCGGTTTCAGGGATGTTCTTTATAGCCAAATATTACTGTAGCTATTTAAAAATCAGTGCTTTGTTGGGTTTCTTTAAAGCAGACTTTCAAAAAAAAAAAAAAAAAAGGCTCTTTTTCAGGAATATACCTTACAAATCTGTCTTCAGACACGAAAACACTACTCAGAAAAGGAGTCTATATGAAACCAGTAGGATGCTGCTTAGCAAAGATGTATGGAATCAAGTTGAAAAGGAGCAAAACAAGAAAAACTAATTTGCCCACTGCCACCTTCTTCCATCTTGCCAGCTTATGATGTTAATCTTAAAGCAGGAGAAACATGGACAAGAACGCTGTCTAAAGCACTGAAATTTATGCTTCTTCCAACCTTCAAGAAAAAATAGTTTTGAGTAACCTTCACATTTCTTTACAACAGCACCTTGGAAAAGACAAAAAAATTCTCTTTACACTGCCTGAAGGACAGCCCACCTATATGTCCCATACAGCACAATCTTGCCATTAGCAAAAGCAGATATTAATTTCTGAATAAAAGTGGTGGATTAGGAAGATTGTTCCCTTCATTAACAGGCTAGTCTTAGCTTTTGCAGCCTCAGCTGAAAACTCCACAGATGAAGCAGAAAAGGCCACATAAATACTACCGGCATAGGGGGAAAGAAAAGACCTTTGACTCGTCCTACTCTTTTCTTCTGAAACTGAATAGAGCTGGTCTTTTAAACCTTTTCATTGTCTGGTGAAAACACTACTTTGTCAATCTGAATAAATAAAATAATAAATTATTTGGAGGAGTCTCACTACAGGCTTCTTATTTGTCTTCTACAATAAATAAAAACCATCACATATGAATGGATTGAAACTAAAATAACATTTTATCTACTGAATTTTTAAAGAAACAAACAGGTTATGGAATTCTTCCTCACAGACTTCTCAACTGTTACCCAATGTTTCAGCTCATATCGAAAAAGTCTCTAAATACTACGGTTATATAATAAAAATTCAAGGCACATATTTTCAGGGGAGATGGCAAAAATTTGTAAACTTATGTTTTAGCTTGCAGATAGTTTGAAATCACATATCACTCTGAGGTACCGAATGTCTCATTCATTTTTGTAGATGAGCTGTAGGTCAATGAAAATCTTGTCCTTGTACTTTATTCATAGTCATTTAAAAAATACATGGAGGAGAATCATGTTATAATGGTCTATACTAATTTTTCCCAAGACATCTGCGTAAGCAACAAAGAGAGGAGAATGAGCTCAAAATAAAGTAGGAGAGAAGGAGGAAGGGATATTGAGATGCAGTCTTCAAATGGTCTTTCTAACAGTGCATGCTGAAAGTGTTGGTCAAGATGACTACAAAGAATAGATTATGAGGGATAAAATTTTATCTGATTTTGTTGAGTGATATTAGAGAAAGAACATGAAAAAATAAACTTTTTCCAGAGTATAAACTCTTTACTGATCAAAACCCAGAAATATTTTCTACTCCCTGTTCCATATAGACCTATACAAATTAGCTACAAATAAATGGACTTTCTTTTCGAAAGCACTCCTGCACCAAAGATACTCTATAGTTCACTGAGCTGTTCTGAAATAAAAAGAAAATTTTAGCATTTTCTTTTTTGGAAGGAGGTAATGAAAAATAAGAAAATTGGAAAAGTATTAACATCTCTAGTTAGAAACAAAAGGTACGCTAAATAGGCCACATCAGGGGTTTTTTGTATTTTTATAGGGGGATGAGAATTAGATTGCTAAAGTACTTTTTGAAGACGTATTTCATTTACATTCTTCCTTCACACCAACAAAACCAGTCAGCTAGGAAAGTAAGAGGCTCTGTATTAAGAATGAAAGAAAACCCAGGTCACAGATGAATGGTGTTATTTCATGAAGCTAAGGAGTCTCTTCCTAAATGAAGACCAGCAAGACGACTGATCACTAGTAAACATAAATCAAGAAACAATAGATTACTTACATCTGCTTCCTTAAGCATAATCTCTGTGGCCTGCCCAAATATAAAATGGGGGTTTTCTTGACTGTTTATTTAAAAACACCTACACGCAAAATCTGTTTATAAGAAACACCACAAAACCAACTTTCTAAAACACAGACAATTTATTAAGATGCAACCTATTATCTGCTTCTCTAAGTATTCTGATGAACCGAAAACTGTCACGTACTTACTTTGGTAGTAGTTTCTTTAATGGACATACTGCATGATTGTTCTTTTTCCAGAAGGCTAGAAGGGATTAAAACAAAATAAAATAAAGTTGACCTTCTCTGCTCATCATGGTCTGCTACACAAGACACATTTTCATATGGAAGCACAAAAGCTTTAAAGTGACTCATGCTAACACAAAAGAGCCAAAGATAAAATCTGCATATTTGGTTTCAGTGTTGCTAGTGACTAACCAACATTTTTTCCACCCAATTTCTACCCACTTAATCCTGTTTGTTTGCAAAACAGTTCATACACTAGCTTTAAAGTTCTTAATTAATGAGTTTATACATTATACGTATTTTACTTACCATTTGAAACACAATTATTATTATTATTTGTGTAACCATAGTATCTTAAAAGTTCCCAGCAGTGTCCAGGACCGGTGCTTTGCTAGGCTACCATCACCTAACACAAAGGTGTTTCTGACTGAGTTTGCGGTTAACTATCCTCTTACAAAGCCAGTTTCCAACTGTGCCAGGAAAGGTTCAACTGCAGTCACTTGTTCTCACAGTAATTTCATGTGAAATAACATTACTCAGTTGGTTTAGTTTATTAAAAACCTACAAAATATTTGTACCAAATTGATTCAACAGTAGGCTGAAACTGAGGCATCATCCATGCTTATATGAACAAATTCAAGGTTTTTTTCCACATATAAAAACCAGGTAGGCTTACTACTTTGATATTACTGAACATAAAACTGTGCCTTTGGTGCTTGTAAATAAATTCACAAGTTACATTTTTAACATAAATTCAAAAATCCAAGTCAAATCAAACATTAGGAGTTGGTATAGAGATTATTTTCGCAACTGTAATACTTCTGTTCCTCCTACTTATCAGATGCACACTTTTATACAGTGTTCAATTACCTTACCACACGCTATTTTCTTTTCTGTCGCACCCCTCAGTTCAGTGTATATCACAGTCAGCACTCCCCACCAGCAGCATTTCAATTCTTCCTTTTAGCTGCGTTATAAAAATTGTACTTCTTCCACAATCTACGGCTGATATTCTTCCCAAATAAAAAACTACTAATTTACTTCTGAGGTCCGCTTTGGTGTTTGGCACTGAAGTATCCGAACATTTCAGAAACAGCCCTGGATTTATTTCAGTGATACCCACAAGATGAGGCAGCATTGTATTCATTTTACAGGTGGAAGAAATACAAGTCATTGTTATTCAGAAAGCACATTAAGACTGAGTGCCTGCTTTGACGTGCTATCCCAATGCATTTCAGTTTTCTTTTGAAAGTTTGCTCCTTCACAAGTCGGAACCCCAAAGTACCCGAAGTTGGACTTGCAGTCAGTTACTGACCACCTACAGAAAGGCCGGCTGGCCCCCCTTGCCCAGCTGCACACAGGAGTGAGACGGCCTCAGGGGCAGAATTCAGCTGTCCACCGTATCATTTAATCGTGATAATGAGACAGCTATTTGCACTGCTTTCCCTAACACCCTGCTTCTTGGAGCACACACCTTTTCCATCCGCAGCCCAGCAAGGCCAGTCACCTCATTACCACCACAGCACACAGGGGTCCCTCCAGCTCCAGATGAGGCAGTCCCCTCAGAAATAGCTCATGACAGCATTAAGTCAATGCCTGTGAAAGGCAACAAACAGAAATACAGCTGGCTAGCTACGTAAAAGTCGTTTAACAACATTTCCCACGTAGACAGCTCCAATTTCTCCCTTTTCTACAGCAATATATGGTCAAAATACAAAAAATTCCATGTGTAATGATGCCATTATCACTTCCTGCCTGCCTCTGGGCATGCCAGAGGGAAGGATCTATTTAGCCATTTTATTTTCTCAGGCTCTAGAGCTCCCACTGACTTTCAGCATCTCCCACAATCAGTGCCTGAGCTGGTCAGGTTATGTAAAAAAAGAGCTGATCTTTGTGTACAGATGTCAACAGGGAGCAACAAGGCTGCGGTGTGTAATTGAATGAATAATGGGTGACTGACCCAATTGTTCTGAAACTGCCTTATAAAATCCAACTCTAAGGACCCAGGCCATAACAAAATGTAAAGTGCAGTTATAGCCCGAAGAACAACAGCATAAAGATGGCACCTCTATTTAGCAAATCTCTTTCACATGCCTTTCCTCTTATCTGTTTACTTTCTTCACAGAAAACCCACCCTGGTTCATACAATGTTTCACTCCTCTGCAGAACTCACACAGCTAACAGGAAAAGAGATCAAACTTTAATTTCTTCTTAAACCATACATCCAAAACAGCATTACAAAGACCCGGTTGTAGAGCCTGCATTGCCAACAAGGATGCACAAGCCCATGCGGATTTCCAGGTCCAGGTGCTGAGTGGGAAAAAGCATCCTTTCTATATGAGTATCTATCAAGTCACTGAAAAATAAATCTGAAATTGCACACTGCTATTTCAATGACAGCAGAACTGTAGTTTTAAAACTATAATTCTGTAAAATTCTCTTAAGAGAATTTTATATTAATTTGACACATAGCAATAAAGAATATCATTAGTAAATCAACATTTTGAATCAAGCTAGTGACAGCTGCATTAAGAATCCTTTTGTTACAGTTACAGCACTCATGTACACTCTTACAAGTGTATTTGTATTATTTGTGGTATGAATTTCACAGTAGCATCCTGTTTTGAATCCTCATTAGCCTTCAGAGCAATACTGCAGGAATCCCTTATCCCTTTTAGAGATTAGCCCATCGCACAACTCGGACACAGCAATCAAAACTGTGCACGAGCCAGCTAGAGTTACCAACTATGAACAGCTTTTAACAAAGTTTATTCCCAGGTTGTTTTCTTCTAGCCCAAAACGCTGTCATGGAGAGCCCCTCACAAGCTTTCCAATTAACTAACAAGCTAATGACCCACAAGACAAACCAGGCAGTCAATACCAATTCATTCTACCGACAAAGGGCTTTAACAGCCACGAACTGCTACATGTGATCTGAACCACAAATAGTATTTTCTTTGACCATCACCCTGGAGCATCATATTTCATTTTAAGAGGATTACTCTGTCTGCTTAAAAGTTACTTTACTTAATACTACCAGGGAAAAGGGTTTTTAAAAGAGCTGCTTGGAATAACACTAAATTCTTGCCTGGGAAGATGTCCATAGTTTTGATTCACTGCTATTCTTCTCTAGCAGAACAGCTAATCAAGAATTTGACTGCTTGTCCTCACAGTCTCTGCAATCTATTATAAAGGCCATTTAGAAGTTACTTCTCAAATTCAATATAAGCTAACTCCATCACAGAGAAAGCAAAGTTCTTGAACCAGCTGACGGAAGGAGCAGAATAAGACAGGAATTCAATTAACAAAAATTTAACCGATTAAATGCAGGAAAAGAAACATTTTTAACACTAGCAGAACTAACAGCAATCTATACGTCATGTGTAGGCTGAAAGAGGGTAGATTTAGATTACATATTAGGAAGAAATTTTTTTACTGTGAGGGTGGTGAGACACTGCAACAGGTTGCCCAGAGAAGCTGTGGATGCCCCATCCCTGGAGGTGTTCAAGGCCAGGCTGGATGAGGCTTTGAGCAACCTGGTCTGGTGGAGGGTGTCCCTGCCCATGGCAGGGGCGTTGGAACTCGATGACCTTTAAGGTCCCTTCCAACCCAAGCCATTCTATGATTCCGCGGCCATGTAGGCCTATCATTTAAATGGCTCACAATGGATTTACACACATTAGGATCCATCATGATGAGAGAAGAAAAGAAAAGGAACATAGACTTGCTGCATCCTAGGGCCTCATTGTATACATGCTAGACCAGAACAGGAAAGCAGGAGGTGAGGAATTACCCTTTCTGAATGACGAATCAAGTAATATTTGGCAATACACAAACTGCAGCTGGAGAACTGCAGGAGGATGTGGAAGTGCTGCACACTCAGAAGCTGAGGCTGATTTGGCATGTAATAACTGACTATGGAAAAAACTTGAAGATCCAAATCCTTCAAGCAAGCCAGTGTCTTTTAAGTATCTAATTTTAGTGATCTTAAAGAAAAACAGATTCTGAGTATGTTGAATTATAATAAAACAGTTGAAACCTCCTGAAATAATGATGTTCATAATCAGGAATTGTGTGCTGGTGAAATAAGGAAAGCCAATTCACTGTAATAGGGACAGAAGGAAGACTGGGAATAGAACGGCCTGTGTCACACATTCCTTGCTCTATCACAGGCTTCCCACGTGACCACAGAGGACATTAAATGTCATGATATAATAGATAATGTTTAAAAAACCTTTTAAAAATATTCTGAGAAGTTATGATTTACATGCAGGAACTACAGATACCATGGAAGTGGCCTTATTCAGAGGAAGGCTGCCCAGCACAATACTGGGAAGAATGGCTTTCTACTAAAGGAAGGCACATTTCTGAATGTCTTTCCTTCCACTTTTGTAGTATACTTCCCTTTGCATACCAACCGATTGTGAATTTATGTTTTGCTTCCTAAAAAAAAAATTCAAAGAATGAAAATGGACAAAAAGCAAGCCATACTGTTCTCTACATATATATAAATATACATGCTGCTTAAACAGAAACAGTTCCTGTATTAATGGCAAAATATATATACAGAGACAAAAAAAATGTAGTCAGAATGTGGTTTGCATAACTGCACAATAGAACACACCACACTTAAATTCTGTACTGGAAATTCTTATTTTTCATACAGAAACAAAGCAGTCATCTCTGATCTCTGCCTGAAGCCACTGAAAGACTCAGGATAAAGGATGCCCTTTAACAGCAAATATTCTTCCTTACGTTACTGTCACCTAAAAGATTATTCTAGATCCCGTTATTTCACTCCCTATCTCCACACTACAATACAGTGTTTAAGCAAAAAGCACTTTCATTTCTTTAAGCACAAATCAGAACTATTTAAAATTACCCGTATTTGAATTTCAAATTCAAGAGCAACAGCCTAAAAGCCTACACTCAGATGGTATGCATATGAGAAAGCATGATGGATTGGTTTTATTGGACTTATTCCCTCCTAGATAAAATTATTATTAAAGAGTATTTTCTTGACTATCAGCAAATTTAACAGTATGTCTGAACTAGGCCCAGAGTAATGAGACTGCCTGCAAAGGATAACCTCATTCTAATGGTCACAGCCTGCAGAAAGCATGACTTTTCCAACTTTAAGTCTTCTAACATGATTCCTTCTCCGATTCTGAAGTTGCAAGAAGCTGTACTCTCTTAGAAGATGAAAATACATAAACCAAGCCCTACACTTGTAATCTTGCTTTTAACAGCAAAAAGAAGCTGACCTTCCAGAAAAGGTTTTGTCCAGTCCTTCGCAAAGGATATCAGAAGTGCTACTCGGGGAACAGTTGGTGTAAACATCTGCTACAGTCTACATCAAGGCAAAAATCCACCAAAAATCTTAAGTCTAGGGACTTCACTTGGCCTTTAAAGAAGAAATCCACAATACAAAAAAAAAATCATATCAAACAATCAATAACTTTCTTGTACAGTTCCCTTGATGTGCATATCTCAGTAGGCTTTGAAGACAAGTCAGGAAAAAAGCTTTGAAACAAAACGATATTTAACAAGAGGCGGCTTTAAGCTTGACACACACAGCTAGGACTAAAAGAAAAAATTTAAAAAACATACTTGTACCCAAAGTTTTCTTGAGTAAAATCAACAGATTAATTACAGATAGAACATGCAGTTTTTTCACCAGGACAAGATCTACACAAGGGTGTTGCTGGTCCTACACTTCTGCTCAATTAAGAACATTTGGAGCTAGATTGCAATAAATGCACTAAGGTCAAACAACACTTTTTGTTTTCTTTTTAAACACTCCACCACAAAGTTTGATTCCACCTAGTTAAGGAAGACCACTGGATAACAGGATTTTCATTGTGTGTGATCTGTTCATAAGCCTGGCTGGGCTACATATCTGGGTATTTCCATACCAGGGAAGCAATTTTTCAGTCAATCACATAAGTTCCTTTTCATCTTTGTGCAATGATCCACGGGACTTTAAACAATGAGATTTTCACAGTGGCATATCTCCATGTTGGGAAGCAAAATCATCCTTTAAACATCAGCCCGGGTTTTTCAGACAAACTGATTTTTTCTTGGATAATGCAGCCTACAGAAAATTTCTATAAGACAACAGAGCTGGTTAAACAATGATAAAACCACAACATTTCTGCTGAACTGATGCAGTGAAAATCCAATTTCTCTGTCTAAACCTGTCAGTGCTCTTGAGGCATGGACTTTGACATTACACAGGAGAGAAAAGTTGTGTTTAATTCATACTGAAAATGAAATTTGTGGCAGTTGCAAGGACTAGTCATCTGAATTAGAAGTAAAACACAAAGTGTCACCTTGGAAAGCTTCCAACCCCAAAAATTAATCTTATCTGAGACAAAAATTATCAAGAGATATACTTTAAGGTTCAGGAGCACTGGATCTTCTGCACATTTCAATCTACAGAGTTCTGTATGGAATACGAATGAAAACCCAAAATTATGCACCTACCTCTGAACCATCAGAGAGCTGATTTTGCTCCAGCAATTTGCTCTTCTTCTACCTATCACTTGCAGAGTGGTATTTCTTCATTGTTGCTTGATGTCAAGGATTGTTTCAATACATGTGCTCCCCCACTCAGAATTTATCAAGAGGCAGAACTAGAAGTGCACTTTCCCAATATCTTTGTATAACCTCAGCTTACCAATAAGGCTTCCCATTGACTCATAGATTGCTGGATGACTGCACTTGTCTTTGCTGACTCTTAAGAGTTCTGCCTGTATAAAGTGGACTGTAAGAACTCATCCTGCCCAGAAGCTCCTACATACACAAGAACTCTAAACTGAAGCAATCTTTATTTGCTGCAGTGCTGCCAGACACTAGCCCCACTTATGAAAGGCTTGCAGAAAAATCAGGGCATTAGATGACACTTCACAATTTTTTGTAAGAATGATTAATATGATTTTTTTTTTTTAATGCCCACAATAGAAGGAATGATGCAGCACCTCACTGTATAGTATGGCAGTTGGTTTTTTTAGATGAAATCACTCCAACAGAAACAACCAGTTCACAACCACTTAAAGATGCTGCTGGCACCCTTAATGATTATTCCAAGCTGAATTTTCATTACCATGTACTGAGAAATCTTCTGGTCCTATAACACACCATTCAGGCAGCCAAACTGGCTTTCTGTTTCAACCAACCATTTCCATGATGCTGTATTTCCCACTACTCTGTCAGCTGCTGCCGCAGAGTGGTTGTGGCAGTTGCTGCTCCAGCTGCTACCTGAAACAGGAGCATCAGCCTGAAAACAAAGGCACAAACAGCTTTCTGCAGCAGCAGTTCATCACATGCAAACCATTTCCCCAGATTTCTGATGTGTCAAGAGATACCCATTCTTGTGTTACATCTGTGTGGAGTGCACAAAAACTACAGCTTGTCCACAGCAGCTGCAATTATTTTCCTAAGAATAACATCCATTGTACTTCACTGACTGCAAAGGTCTGTCCCTGGATATTGTTGTTAGCTGTTTCTCTTTATTACATACAAACCAACTCAGTATCATACATTGATTGGGACAGCTGGTCATTTTTCCCTAAAGAGAAATAAATGTCATCACACGCACACCCAGAGGAATCAGCACATATGTGGCCTGGACTTTTACAGGCTGCTACATCCCACTGGGGGCTCTCTTCAGGCAAGTACAGGGAACCAGATGCTCAGTAGGGAAAACCAGATTTCTCATTACACTGCACACATGGGTACTAAGCAGGTGGCACTCAATCTTTCTGCTGGGACTTTTTCCTTCCATAACACTGCTTGAAAGGACAAAAAACGGCCTCTAAGATTACTAAAAAATACTTCAGGTTGCTCTGTCCTCCAAGGTGGAAGACTTGCTCTCTCCTTTCCCTGCTGTGTTTCCAACCCCGCTTGTTCTTCCCAAGGAAGGCCAGTGCCTATGGTGCAGCAGCAGACTTCACAGAAGCCCTTTTTCCTCCCTGCAACAGGGGTCCCTACTGGCCCAGGTGGGATCAGAGTCACTATGAGCTGCTGAGCCACAGAACAAAAGACGCGGTTCAGACACAACTTGATCAAGAAGCCTTCTGACACAATTTCAAACTCTGGCAGCTCTTGTCTGATAACTTCTGTTTGCACCTTTGCAGTAAGCAAATTCACTTCACCTGCTGAAGCACAGACATTGTATGGCATGCCAGGATTTCAGTACACAGTTTCCTCCAGAGTTGCTCCCGCAAGTGAGAAAAAAAGAAATAAAACCACTTGCCCAAGGAGTCTACCATTCAATCCTAGACTGAGAACAAAGGAATGAAATTAATCCTAGGTAGACAAAATGGAGAGGAAAACACCTGTTTACAAAAAGAAAGCTGAGCCTCCTAATCAGCCAGATCACAAACTAAGAGGCAGACCTCTTCTTTCACCTATGACTTGACTTAGCCTCTCACAAAAGCCTGCAGACAACTGCTTTGAGAAAGCCGAGACGATGGCCTCCCCAAAACACAAACCCAGCGTGGGAGTAGCTGAAAATGAGACAATCCTATAGTAAAAGCTCGGGTTAGGTTATGACATTTGACACTAAATTTGGAGTTGCCTCTCAAGAAGTCCCTTGTAGCAGAGGAAGATGGCTATATGGTCAATGGCTCCAAGGGCAGTAGGTCCAGAGAACTTCCAAGAGAGAGTCCTCCCCAAGTGCTGGGGAACATCCTCTCTGGCTCTGCTCCTCTGCTGCAAGCCCACTGCTGCAGGTTTTGTGAAGCTGTAGCACACAGAATAAAATGGATCAATAGATTATGAAACAAAAGAACTACAATTTGAAAAACAGGGCACCATACCATCTTCATTACACCTAGCTATAGTAGCAGCTATATTTTAAGAACCCCATAATTGTATTTTGGTTCATCTCGCACAGCACAGACAGAGACATGTTTCCTACCACAGAGAAGAGTCTTTAAATTCTGTGTTAAGCTTAAAAAATTAAAAAAAAAAAAAATCAGAGCAGCATGAAAGGGCCCTAAGTCAAGGCAGTAAGGCAAATACTCAAAGCGACCTGTGCGTTGTCCTTGACAATTTGTCACTGACTGAAACTAAGTCAACACGAACAGGCCTGGGAGGGGAACTGAAGCTGTCAGAAGCCTTGAAGACTCCCATACCCAGAGCTTATGATTGGGACAGATGTGAACAGGGAAAGCCATTTCTGGGGCTCTGCAGCCCTCCTTCACATAGTGTATTTCATATGTAAACACAGTTTTCAGTTCCTACAGACATGCAAGGCTAAAATAACTGAACTAGTTAGGTGACCGAGAGGCCTCTCTTCTTCACTCCTATCACTTGGTGAGGAAGCCCTAGCTGTGGTAGCCACTACATGAGTTACCCGCTTTGTCTGTGTATCTGACAGCTCGAGACACTCATTTCACCATGCATATTAAGAAGAAGAAAACAAAGGGGAAGAAGCTCTAGTCTCTCCCTTATCTATTTTACTTATTTGCATTCCTTTTTAATATTATCCTTTCCTTGGGCTTCTGATATTTTACAGCAATATTACATGGACAGATAGTGCGCTGTGGGTGAGAGCGAGAGACTTTTAAGAAGGGGAAAAAGAAGAAAGATTGCCATACAAAGCAGGTAACAGTACAGAGGAAGGAGCCCAGAAGCTTCATCCTCTTACACAGCACAGGAGCAAAAAAAAAATCTTACACAGATCAGACACATATGCACACATGCTTACGCCACCAGAAGTGAAATATAACTGTATCTGGGAAGGCAAGTGGCTACCAGGTATTGACAACTGACAGCAGGAGGGGGAAAGTGGTCAGAAGGACAGAAAGCCTTTCTGTCAAGGCAGCATCATGGGATTGCTGACATCTTCCCAGGGCAGGGACATGATGATCCAGCATGTGAAAATCACCAAGTGAAAGATACAGAGGTAAATTAAGTTGCATGAGCAGGTGAAATGGTTCCACGTATACCCAGTTAAAGGACCAGCTAAAACCTCCCCAGTGCCAAATGAGGCCAGAAGAAGTTACACAATAATGCAGTGGTCTTAAAGGTCTACTAAACCATTGGGGTCTTTACAGTCCAACTCATAACCCAGCATATGAGTCCCTCTTGAAAATATTCAGGAAGATTTTTTTTTTTAAAGTTTACATTATTTTGCCTCTAACCTACCTACCAACATTACTTTCTACTTGTAATTAAGCCTGATAAAGTTGTGAAATTAGGAAAAAGTGCAGACAACAAAAAAGCTCCAAACAACCCAAAAACCCAAAAAGTAAACCCAGAAGTAAAGACACCAAGAATATCTGGCATTAAAAGTTGTGATGGGTTTGCCCTTGGCTCGGGGCCAAACCACACACCCACTCACGCAATTCCTGCCCCCTCCCCCCCCCCCCCTTAGGATAGGGGCGAGG